>NW_026969115.1:0-54429 GCF_028390025.1 Pseudophryne corroboree
AGTCTCTAGTTGGCTCTGAATTAACGGTAGATACCGGAACCACGTTTCTCACGGCCCAGGCTGCCATGTCCTGAGTTATCTGCTTTGCAGCAGGATGACTGCTGTGATATTTCATCTTCCTCGCAAAGGACTGTTGGACAGTCAATTGCTTACAGGAAGTAGTACAAGTGGTCTTCCGACTTCCCCTCTGGGATGACGATCGACTCCCAGCAGCTAAAACAGCAGCGCCAGCAGCAGTAGGCGTTACACTCAAGGATGCATCAGAGGAATCCCAGGCAGGAGAGGACTCGTCAGACTTGCCAGTGACATGGCCTGCAGGACTATTGGCTTTCCTGGGTAAGGAGGAAATTGACACTGAGGGAGTTGGTGGTGTGGTTTGCAGGAGCTTGGTTACAAGAGGAAGGGATTTAGTGGTCAGTGGACTGCTTCCGCTGTCACCCAAAGTTTTTGAACTTGTCACTGACTTATGATGAATGCGCTGCAGGTGACGTATAAGGGAGGATGTTCCGAGGTGGTTAACGTCCTTACCCCTACTTATTACAGCTTGACAAAGGCAACACACGGCTTGACACCTGTTGTCCATATTTGTGTTGAAATAATTCCACACCGAAGAGCTGATTTTATTGTATTTTGACCAGGCATGTCAATGGCCATATTCGTCCCATGAACAATAGGTGTCTCCCTGGGTGCCTGACTTAAACAAACCACCTCACCATCAGAATCCTCCTTGTCAATTTCCTCCCCAGCGCCAGCAACACCCATATCCTCATCCTGGTGTACTTCAACAGTGACATCTTCAATTTGACTATCAGGAACTGGACTGCGGGTGCTCCTTCCAGCACTTGCAGGGGGCGTGCAAATGGTGGAAGGCGCAAGCTCTTCCCGTCCAGTGTTGGGAAGGTCAGGCATCGCAACCGACACAATTTGACTCTCCCTGGGGATTTGTAATTTAGAAGAACGCACAGTTCTTTGCTGTGCTTTTGCCAGCTTAAGTCTTTTCATTTTTCTAGCGAGAGGATGAGTGCTTCCATCCTCATGTGAAGCTGAACCACTAGCCATGAACATAAGCCAGGGCCTCAGCCGTTCCTTGCCACTCTGTGTCGTAAATGGCATATTGGCAAGTTTACGCTTCTCCTCAGACGCTTTTAATTTAGATTTTTTGGTCATTTTACGGAACTTTTGTTTTTTTGGATTTTACATGCTCTCTACTATGACATTGGGCATCGGCCTTGGCAGACGACGTTGATGGCATTTCATCGTCTTAGACCATGACTAGTGGCAGCAGCTTCAGCACGAGGTGGAAGTGGATCTTGATCTTTCCCTATTTAACCTCCACATTTTTGTTCTCCATTTTTTAATGTGTGGAATTATATGCCAGTATCAATAGCAATGGCCTACTACTATATATACTGCGCACAACTGAAATGCACCACAGGTATGGATGGATAGTATACTTGACGACACAGAGGTAGGTAGAGCAGTGGCCTTCCGTACCGTACTGCTATATATACTGGTGGTCACTGTGTCAGCAAACTGCAAAACTAAAATGCACCACAGGTATAGAATGTAGATGGATAGTATACTTAATGACGACACAGAGGTAGGTACAGCAGTGGCCTTCCGTACTGCTATATATAGTATACTGGTGGTCACTGTGTCAGCAAACTGCAAAACTAAAATGCACCACAGGTATAGAATGTAGATGGATAGTATACTTAATGACGACACAGAGGTAGGTACAGCAGTGGCCTACTGTACCGTAATGCTATATATTATATACTGGTGGTCACTGGTCAGCAAAACTCTGCACTGTACTCCTCCTATATAATATTATACTGGTGGTCCCCAGTCCCCAAAATAAAGCAGCAAACTGAGCACAGATATGGAGTGTTTTTCAGGCAGACAACGTATACTGGTAGTCACTGTCAGCAAAACTCTGCACTGTACTCCTGAAATATAATACAGCTGCACCCCAGTCCCCACAATTAAGCAGTGTGAGCACAGATATATGCAGCACACAGCACAGATATGGAGCGTTTTTTTCAGGCAGAGAACGGATAACTGGTGGTCACTGATCAGCAAAACTCTGCACTGTACTCCTCCTATATTATACAGCTGCTCCCCAGCCCTCCCCACAATTAAGCAATAGTGCACAGCACAATCAAGTTCAACAATAACGGAGAGGACGCCAGCCACGTCCTCTCCCTAACATTTCCAATGCACGAGTGAAAATGGCGGCGACGCGCGGCTGCTTATATAGAATCCGAATCTCGTGAGAATCCGACAGCGGGATGATGACGTTCGGGCGCGCTCGGGTTTACCGAGCCATACGGGAGAATCCGAGTATGGCTCGGACCCGTGTAAAAAGGGTGAAGTTCGGGGGGGTTCGGTTTCCGAGAAACCGAACCCGCTCATCACTAGTAAATACTGACCTGTACTGTAATTTTTTGCACTCCATTATATAAAGTTTTTTTTACAATATACTATACAGTACAGTACAGAACGGTGTACAGTATTAAGGATGTTAAAACAATTTAATTGC
The DNA here is from genome assembly GCF_028390025.1 of Pseudophryne corroboree. Taxonomy (NCBI): domain Eukaryota; kingdom Metazoa; phylum Chordata; class Amphibia; order Anura; family Myobatrachidae; genus Pseudophryne; species Pseudophryne corroboree. The sequence continues at coordinate 2,543 of NW_026969115.1, forward strand.
CCCTCGTGATGTCTGCAAATCGGTGTTGCAGCTTCCTGCACACAGTGCAAAAATGTCTACTTGCGGCACTTCAAATTACTGTACATACAGTAGATGTGCATCTATAGACATTGCTGGTGTACAAGGATGGAATACACGGACATATGGTAGGAGTGCGGGGCTTAGCTTCTGTAACAGGAGAGAAGACAGGCTTGTTCGGGGACATAGCGGATATTTTGTCTTCCTATGAGCCCACACATGGCTTGCTGCTTAGGACCTGCTAGGGTCAGTAGCGGCTCTTGCCAGGGGTAAGCAGGCTTTTTGCCCAGGGGTGCCGCCGCCGTGGCAAGAGCCACTACTCCTGACCCCCTCTCCCTGACTGCAGCAGTCACCGTGGGCTATGTGGATGCCCACTGCATCCTTCGTTGCTGACTGACTGACTTAATACAGAGGGCACTGCTACAGGGGAACAGCTACTGGGGGCAAATCAACTGGGGGCACAGCTACTGAGGGCACAGCTACAAGGGGCACTACTACAGGGAGCACTACAACATGGGACACATACTGGGGGCACAGCTACTGGGGGCACAACTACTTGGGGCACAACTAAAGGGGGCACAACTACATGGGCAACATACTGGGGGCGCTGCTACGGGGGGAACATCTACTGGGGGCACAGCTACTGAGGGCACAGCTACAAGGGGCACTACTACAGTGGGCACATACTGGGGGCACTGCTAAATGGGGTACAGCTGCTGGGGGCAAATCAACTGGGAACACAGCTACTGTGGGCACAGCTACAAGGGGCACTACTACAGGGGGCACTACAACATGGAACACATACTGGGGGCACAGCTACTGGGTAGCACAACTACTAGGGGCACAACTACAGGGGGCACAACTACATGGGCAACATACTGGGGGCACTGCTACAGGGAGAACAGCTACAGGGGTAAATCAACTGTGGGCACAGGTGCAAGGGGCACAGCTACTGGGAGCACTACTACAGAGGGCACTACTACAGGAGGCACTACTAGAGGGGGCACAACCAATGGGGGCAAATATACTGGGGGCACAGCTGCAGGGGGCACAGACACAGGGGGCACAGCTGCTGGTTGTACAGCTACTGGGGGCACGACTACTGGTGGCACAATTACAGGGGGATAACTGTGGCCATGCCCCTTCCCTTTGAAAAAGCCACGCCCCTATTTTTTGGTGCACGCCATAGGCGCACACCAACTCTATTTGACCTGGGGGGTGCCACTGGAAACCTCTGCCATGGGCACCATAAGGTCTAGAACCGGTCCTGGCTAGGGAGAACAGCAAATGACAGTACATTGACATGGCCGCTCGCTGCACAAATCAAGGGGCTAGTTTATACAGTAGGCAAACTTCTGCCCCCAGGAGTGTGTGCAACACAGCACATACCGTATACAGTCATTCCCACTAGCGTGTGTGACAAATTACAGTACATACATTAAACGTACGTCCATAGACATGGGTGGAGTACAAGGCCAGGGGCTAGGTACTGTAACAATACAAGGATATACTGCATACCTCCCAACAGGTCTCCGTTTGGATGGGCGAGCATGTTAAGGTCGACCACTACTGGCCAACATTGACTTGGTTGACATGGACAACACATGAGAGGTCTACACATGAAAAGCTCGATGTGTTTTTTGTTGTTGTTGTTAATTAGATTTGTTACTTTTCCATACTTTAACATCCACGTGGACTATGATTGGGAATAGTAACCTGTGCCAAGCACAGCGGCAGCTGAGCAAGCTACCTCGCCTGCAGCATTGCGAGCGAAATGAGCCATGCAAGTAAACACGGTACACTAATTGGGGTTCCTGGTCATGTTACGGAAAAAAATGACACCAAAAACACAGTTCAAAATTCCATGTCAACCTTAACATGTGTCGACCACTTTCATGTGTTGACTATTTTTCCATGTTGACCATGTCAATGTTGACCAATAGTGGCCGACCTAATGACTGTAGACCTTAACATGGTCAACCATTCAAACCAGAACCCTCCCAACATGACCCTCTCCAGTAGGGACAGAATGCTGTGTTCCTGAACTTCCCTCTTAATTAATGATCGCCATCACCTGTGGTGAAACACCTTCATATGCAAATAACTACACTGTAGTTCACAGTGACACACCAATTAACTGTATTGCATAAAGAAATAAAGAAATAAAAACATCGTATTGAATCTGACAAGCGTGGCAGAAAAGCAATAGAGACCATCTGGAAGTCATATTAATGAGATAGGGACCCAGGGATAGTAGCACAGTGCATTACATATTTCTGGCCATTTCATAGCAACTGAACCTCAAATGCTTTCTGAGATATTAATGCTGTTTATGCTAATACAATCCAGGTTTTTGTACCCAATGTAACAACAAAATGAATTGAGTGAACAGGGCGGCAGCATGGCATTGTATTTTGTAGAAACTAACATTTTATATAAAGGGAAGTAGTAACACACCAAACAGCTTTTTTGCATTAAAAAATAATAAACACATTAAAAAATAATAATAATTGTACGCCCCACTGTGTATCAAACCCGGGATGCACGCATTGCAGGCGAACACTGTATTCATTATGCCACAGCCAAACATGGTCAAAGTAGGCCCTCCGTGTGTATATGTGTGGTGTTTTATCTGATTTGCGTAAAAAAACCACTGTATTGAATCCGACAAGTGTGGCAGAAAAGCAATGGAGATAATCTGGAAGTCATATTAATGAGATAGGGACCCGGTGGCAGACTGCATTACATATTTCTGGCCATTTCATAGCAACTGAACCTCAAATGCTTTCCGAGATATTAATGCTGTTTATGCTAATACAATCCAGGGTTTTGTACCCAATGTAAAGACAAAATGAATTGAGTGAAAAGGGCAGCAGCGTGGCATTGTATTTTGTAGAAGCAGACTTTTTTATATATAAAGGGAAGTAGCAACACACTAAATAGCTTAATTGCATAAAAAAATACAATTAAAAAATAATAATAATTGCGCAATCCACTGGATATCAAACCCGTGATGAACACATTGCACGCAGACAATGTATTCATTATGCGACAACCAACCATGGTCAAAGTAGGCCCTCCGTGTGTATATGTGATGTGTTTTATCTGATTTGCATTAAAAAAACACCATATTGAATCCAACAAGCATGGCGGAAAAGCATTTGGAGACCATCTGGAAGTCATATTAATGAGATAGGGACCCAGTGGCACAGTGCATTACATATTTCTGGCCATTTCATAGCAACTGAACCTCAGATGCTTTCCGAGATATTAATGCTGTTTATGCGAATATAATCCAGGATTTTGCACCCAATGTGACAACAAAATAAATTGAGTGAACAGGGCGGTGGCATGGCATTGTATTTTGTAGAAGCTGACTTAATATATAAAGAGAAGTAGCAACACACAAAATAGCTTTTTTGCATTAAAAAGTAATAAATAAATACATTAAAAAATTATAATTGTGCACCCCGCTGGGTATCGAACTCAGGATGCACACATTGCAGGCGGACACTGTATTCATTATGCCATTGTAACGACAAAATGAATTGAGTGAACAGGGCGGCATCGTTGCATTGTATTTTGTGGAAGCAGACTTTTTTATATAAAGGAAAGTAGCAACACACCAAAAATATTTATTGCATTAAAATAATAAATTACTACTTTAAAAAAAAAAAAAGATAATTGAGTGCCCTGGTAGGTATCGAACCCAGGATGCACGCATTGCAGGTGGACACTGTTTTCATTATGCCACAGCCAACCATGGTCAAAGTAGGTCCTCCGGGTGTATATGTGATGTGTTTTATCTGATTTGCATAAAAAAACACCTTATTGAATCCGATAAGCATGGCGGAAAAGCAATGGAGACCATCTGGAAGTATTTCTGGCAATTTCATAGCAAATGAACCTCAAATGCTTTCCGACATACCAATGCTGTTTATGCTAATAACATCCATGATTTTGTACCTAATGTAATGACAAAATGAATTGAGTGAACAGGGCAGCAGTGTGGCATTGTATTTTGTGGAAAGGAATTTTTTTATAAAAGGAATTGATTAATGGTTCTTTATTGACACAATAAATGTCAGCCAATCAGCAGGCGGCGCTAGGAAGGGTTCATTGGCAATTTGAGGCATGCGCTGTACATTTTAGGAAAAGCAACATCTGGTGGACTGAAAGCAGAATGCACGTTACACTTATAACGTGATGTTTCAATTATAACGCAACTTATAATGGGAGTTATAGTGCAAGGAGTCGGCTCGAGTTGCATGGCGCCCGCTACGCGGAATGCAGCAATGATATATGAGGACACATCTGTATCTCTGCTTCCTCATCTCTCCCTCCTAAGGCTACCATCACTAAGCAGAACATTGAGGCTATTGACACCTCATCCCTATACTCCCTGTTCGACTCACTTCTCTCTACTATTCTCTCTCACACATGCCCTGAACAAGCCTCATCCCTATACAATGCATCTCTTACTTCTGCTCTTGACTCTGTCGCTCCACCAACCAGTATTCACCCTCGCAGATCAACACCTAAACCCTGGCACACCAAATGCACCAGATAACTTAAAAAATGTTCACGTACTGCCGAGCGACAGTGGAAGAAATTACGCTTTACGGCAGGCTTCCTCCATTTCAAATTCATGATCTCATCCTTCAGTGCGGACCTTTCCCTCTCTAAGCAATCCTACTTCAAAATTCTCATTTCTACCCAGTCTTCCAACCCACGGCGCCTCTTTGCCACTGTCAACTCCCTCCTTTGCCCACTACCATCTCCTCTCCCTTCCTCATTGTCTGCTCTTGACTTTGCCACTTATTTTACATCCAAGATTGACTCCATACATCAGGACATCACATCTCACCAGACCAGCAACTAGCCACCACCCATCCCTTGTCACCCCTTCCCTTCCCTCTCACCAACTCTGACATATTTCTCGAATGTATCTGTTGAGGAGGTCATGACCCTCATCCGTTCCTCCCCCCACACCACCTCCCCACTTGACCCTATACCGATCCACCTCCTCTCTCCTTCTGCCTGTTCCCATCTTGCCCACCTTCTCAATCTCTCCCTCTCATCAGGCACTGTCCCCTCTGCATTCAAGCCTGCACTCATCTCCCCTATTCCTAAAAAGCCTACCCTAGATTCAAACACTCTATCCAACTATCAACCCATCTCCTCCCTTTTGCCTCCAAACTCTTTGAGACTATTGTCTATACGCACCTCACTGCCTTTCTTTCCTCCCACTCACTGCTTGATCCATTCCAGTCTGGTTTCCATTTTCTCCACTCCACTGAAACTGCCGAAACTGCCCTCACAAAAGTGTGCAATGACCTCCATGCAGCCAAATCTAAGGACCATTACTCTATGCTTATTCTTATTGACCTCTCTGCTGCTTTTGACACTGTGTAACACCCTCTCCTTCTGAAAATCCTTCACTCCCTTGGTCTGCATGATACTTCCCTCTCCTGGCTGTCCTCCTACCTCTATGATCGTTCCTTCTCTGTATCCTCTCATGACACTACCCCCCCCCCACTTCCACTAACTGTCCCCCCAAGTTTCTGTTCTTAATCCTCTCTTTTTCTCTCTCTATTTGTCCTCTTTATGTGAACTTATTAGTTCCTTTAACTTTCAATATCACCTCTATGCTGATGACACTCACATCTACCTTTCCTCCCCTGATTTCTCCCCAGCTCTCTTCACTCATACCTCCAACTGTCTTTCTGCTATCTCTTCTGGGTTGTCCTAGCGCTTTCTTAAACTCAACATGTCCAATACTGAGCTGATCATCTTCCCACCCTCCCGCACAACCTCACCTCCCACAATCTCATTATCCATTGATGGCACAACTATCTCCTCTAGCCCCCAAGTCTTTGTGTAATCCTTGACTCCTCCCTCTCCTTCAATCCACACATTCAGCAACTATCACAAACTTGTCATTTTCATCTCAAAAACATTTCCAGGATCAGACCCTTTCTCACCCAGGATGCCACCAAGACCATTGACCACTCACTGATTATTTCCAGACTGGATTACTGTAATCTCCTCCTAACTTGCCTCCCTGACAATTACCTCTCTCCACTCCAATCTATCCTCAGTACTGCAGCCCAGCTAATCTTCCTCACCAAATACACTATGTCCACCCCCCTCTCCTACAAGCCCTTTGCTGACTCCCCTTCCCTTTCAGATTACAATTCAAACTTCTCACATTCACTTACAAAGCACTCACCCACTCCTCTCCCATTTACATCTCTGACCTTATCTCCATTTACTCTCCCACCCGTCTTATTCGCTCTGGTAATGCATGCATACTCTCCTGCTGACGGATTACTTCCTCCCACTCCTACCTCCAAGATTTTTCATGTGCTGCTCCCTTACTCTGGAATTCTCTACCTCTTCCCCTCAGACTCTCCACCTTTCATCCTTTCCCTCTGTCCCATGCTCGGTCTACCCCATCTGTGTCACCCCTGTCTGTCTACCCCTCCACTCAGAATGTAAGCTCTCACGAGCAGGGCCCTCTTCCCTCATGTGTTATCCTTTTACTTTAATAATCCTCAACTGCCCAAATCCGGCAGTCTTTTGCCACCTGATACTTATTCCAGTGTCATCTGCTGATGTAGCTGTATTTATTTACCCTGTACTTGTCCTATATTGTCATCAACTCTAAGTTGCTGTTTTCCTGTTTTGATTATGTGCATATGTACTCTGTAATTGGGCGCTGTGAAACCCTTGTGGCGCCATATAAATAAAGGATAATAATAATAATAATAATAATAATAAAAAAGTTCTGATATTTTGTCCTTTATAAAAGAAAAGATCCTCTCAGTTTAATAATGTTCATTTGTTTTCTTTTAGATAAATATAATTTATACTGCAGTCAAAAGTATTGAAAAAATAATGTGATAAAATATATGGCTGAATTATGGTTAAAATTACATTCTGTAAATGATGTATCAATTCCAAATAGATTTGGAACAAAAGAAATCCATATTGGTGCACAAAAATATTATCTGAAATAGTATTTAAGACATAACTTTTATCAATATTTGTTTAGAAATTAGATTATATTTAACAATATTTATGTTTAAAAGTGAAATAGAAATAATTTCAAGAAGTGAAAATAAAAAATAAAGATGTGTTTAACACCAGAGAGTCATCCACAGGTGTTTGTCTGTTTGCTTATAGTTCATAATTGGGCATGTACTGTAGTTAATATCCCGCTGGTGTTCAGGATCCTGATGCCAGAATCCCAACATCCGGGAATGCCGTCAGCTCTCGCCAGGGCTATTCCCACTTCCCAAGGGGACTTGAAGTGCTCGCCCTGTTGTCGGCATTCTGGCGGGCGGGATGCTGCTATCGGGATATTGACAGCCAACATAGCATCTGCCGGTATTACATATCCATCCCTATAATTGTACAGTACAGTATATAACATATATTGCAGATCTCAATATAACTTTTTCTTATTTGCTAACCCAACTAATTGCCACTATTTATATTTTTATTATTTTTGTTTTTTAAATATGTATATCTATATATTCCAGAGATTCCCCTTTATTATTTTCTTCTTTATTTAAGGTAAGGACGCTGGTACATTATTCAGAAATCTCATATTCTCAGATACATTGAGACAGTATAATATTGCGACAGTTACTCTTTGCTGCTGTTTCTTTTTCATGTTAAAATACCAGAGATACCAGAATGTTTTGAGCTTGGGGGGCTTAGAAAATAAATAATTTTGCTGCTCCTCTCACCCCCCCATTCCACAACAACCATGCATAGAATCAATTACCTCTGGATCCCCGTGGGCAGCTTCTCCTTTAAAAGCAGTCTGCTGCTGCATGTTCTGTCCTAGCCGGCTGTCTCTCACTGATGCAATACTAGGAGTAACGTGGCCATGCTGAACCACAGACATGCCTCCTCCCAGTAATGTATCAGTGATAGACAGCCGGCTAGGACAGAACATGTGCCATTGCATGCTGCAGCAGCAGTCTGCTTGTAAAGGAGGAGTCGCCCATGGGGATCCAAAGGTAAGCACTCCCCCGCAACCGCGCCTGTTCCTCTGTCAATTTTTGGGGAGTCAAGCTGCCACCCTGCCCCCACACCCACTTTCCGACACCTCTACATAATAAACTTAGTTTGCTGCACATTGTTGCTTTATATATATATATCTTATCTTCTCAGTAATGGTTACACAGATAGTAGTGAGTGATCTTCTACCACCAGTGGATAATATAGTTATGGAGATTGACCACATTTAATGTAGACTAAGAGAACAATGTTGCAGTGTGTAAATAGGCATTAATGTCTGTGGCAATAATCCTGTGTGTTACTCTGTTGTTTGCTCAGCGGCCGGGAGATTGTGTAGTTATTATTTATACTAGGAAATCCGGTTACATCAGAGTAACACTGCAGTTCTGTAACAGTAATAATGGGGCATTTCTCCCTCTAACAATGAAACTATGGTTCCTTATACCTGTGTATGTTATATCTGTGGTAATGACACATAATCATTATAATGTGTGTTAGTATAATTATTATCAGCAGATAGTGTGGGTGATAACTAAGATGTCAGGTTTATATTCTGCATGTCAGTCACGTCACACTTGTAATATCATGGTTATTTATGCTACAGTATGTGTAACTAGATAATGAGTGGCACTCTCCTATAGGAGATGTAATCAAAAATAATTGTCATGATTTGAAAAAGTAATACATAGTATTGATCAAGAAAAGAAGTATTCCTTGGTTAGGGCACACGGAGACTAATACACCTGGAATTACTATAAGTCATCATCCCTTAACTCACAGGGGTTTGTTGGCTATGGTGATTAACATTACTGCATAGTCATTCATTTATTGATGGTTATGTAACAACGGTTACAGTCTGTGAGCTATTACATGTATGTATGGTTACATCCAGTTACTGATATACATGACCTATATATAAGCTAGATTCTTACATATTATGCATAGAGAGGGAGTTCACTTCTGTGATTGCCACATAATACTTATATTATCAGGAGTGATACTATTTTATGTATATGTTTGTGGCACATGTGAAATTAATTTACATTACGTTTACATCTCTCCCATATTAGAGATCAGCCATTGAACACATGCTGTAAATAACGATATATGTGGGACAACTAATCCCGATACCGATTGTAGCCTTGCTGAAGAGCATATAAATTACTATTTCCCCTAGTTTTATGAGGCAGCACTTTTGGATACTCTCTAACATCCACTCATTATTAAAATCAGAGTGCTGTATAACTATTCACTTACTAACGGTAGTGTAATAACGGGCAGCGCCTGCAGCTCACCATATGTACAGTATGTACTGGCACGTTTGCAATTTATATTAATAATATTATAGAACTAGATCCCGACACACCCTATATATTGAGTGATCTAGTTCAGTGATTGTTATATGGCATCCGTTACATTGTATATACGGATACCTGTGCCAGCACAATATTATTATCCGATTCTTGAGAAATTGGTTATTGAAGTGTCATGTGATAATATAAGGGACACACAGGATTAACTAGTGAATAAAGAGGCATGTACATATTGATATCATTTGACTGCCGACACTGGTAATAAAGTATAATTCATGAATTTTAGTAGCTCCTTATGATCAACACTGTACTTTTTGATGTTATAATCTAAATACATAAGGATATATGAGCTGATTTACAAATAATCGATTAGGGGATTATATATTCTGATTGATATCTAATAAAAAATACAACTATGACTCTGCCTAATACTGTAATAATTATTATAGATAATAGATATGTCTGTTAAATATTCAGATTATTGGTGATGCGCACACCATTGAATATGCTATTCTGCTGAAATTTCATTTAGATAACTAATTTATTGGATTTATTCCACAATCAATGTTCAGCAGATAATTAATAACACTCATATTTTTGAATGACTTTCAAAATACAAGAATATTATGGTAGTCAATAAATGTTGATACATATCCCAACTTGGGAGAAATAATACCAGCATACCAATACAGTGATCTAGCTTTTTATTTATTTTCATTCATTTTTCACTTTATTAACACAATTTTCTTTTTCACTTTCACATATTTTGCTTGCTGTTAACGATTCTTCAATAAAAGTTATATTTTACAATAATGGTCATCTACCTAAGGGATGATGACTTATAGTAATTCCAGATGTATTAGTCTCCGTGTGCCCTAACCATGGAATACTTTTTTTCTTGATCAATACTATGTGCTAAACTTTATTCCTAGGAGCACCCCCTCCCCCCCACAGATATATTGTATTATTTATATAGAAAATAATTTTCCTCATATGGGGTAGAGACAACTATACACAACATATTTAGTTTATTATATTATGTGTCTGTGCGATCCATTATATCTTTCTCACTTTGAAAAAGTAATACTGCAGTCTTTAATTAGATAGTCATCTCTAAAGCAACAAGCCCACTGTCACATCTGAAGTCTGGATTTGGCTTGAACAGGCGTTTGTGGGCAGAGCTAGCTAAGCAGCAGTGTGCGTGAAGTAAGGAGGCTTTAACCAGGCTTTGCACATGGAACTGGAAATTAAGCAGATACTAAAGATATAATTTGAAGAATCAATTGTGTTTTAGCATGAGCCCAAAGATAAATGTAACCTGAGCAAAACTTTATTAAAACTGATACTGTAGATCACTGATGATTCTGAGAGAATAAAATAAAACTTGAAATGTTAGCCGGAATGGATCCAGAATAATGACGGGAATATATTTGGAACACTGGATGAGGTAATACTGGAACTAACTGAAGTGTTGACCGGGCTGGATAAGGAATGATGACACAGGAAAGTCCCAGAGAGATGAATGTGTAATAGCAGATGCACTTGGTACTTGAAAATCACCATACGGGAACTGGATCAGAGCCAACACTGAATATGTAAGAGCTCCGCACAGAACTGTTACTTCCTGAGAAGAGCACAAGGGGAAACCGTGAAAGCACGGCACAAGACTCTCCTGGGTGGGAGCAATCTTATAAACCTAAAGTTTATGATCTGGATATTGTAGACCTCAGGGATCTGTTGCTGTAAAGATTAACTTTTAATTAGTTGTTACCATATAAAATTGGAGTAGAAGGTGCTCCAAGAGTATTAACAGGCGAAATATAGACACAAAAACAATTTGTCACAAAAAATGTGAATAAAAGATACAGTTCAAAAGTGCAAATTAATATAATTAGCCCAGAGACAGAATCTCTTGTTCATAAATTGATATGTGGTATTGAGCTGGCATCCACGTGAAGAAAGGCAAACAAGGCCGCTGCGGTGTATCGGGGATTCTGCTGCCCCACATCTGCATCAGCATTGAACATGGGGTGAGAGATCCTTAATCACACCAGCCAATAGAAATTCAAAGAAATTATCAGGCTTTAGTGCAGCTGATGAGAGAACCACTGACACACCAATATCCCTGACAATGAAATACAAAAGATAGGTGATGGTACTGTATATTATTGTGGAGTGCTATCTATCATGTTGCACATCATTTATAGCTTATATTATTGCTTAACCACAGATGATGATATGGTAGTGTGAGGAATTGTTACCACAACACTGGTAATTGGAAGCTATATGATACTTTTATCCACAAAGTATCTATTGTATTCCAATGTACTCTTGGGGCTGGCTGTGGTCGGGGAAAGTCAAGGAGAGTCACCTCCACCATCCTGGAGCCACTGCAAATCCAGCTAACATGAACACGTCTTTCCTGATGAGAGTACCCATTATAGTAGAGTTACTTACTGCAGAGAGAATGGGGGATTACTGAGGTACAGAGGTGAATGGGGGTCACTGAGTGAGAGAGGGAAATGTGGGGGGATGATTTCTGAGAGATGTGAATGTGTGTTGGGGGTGTAATTGAGAAACAGAGGGGAATGTAGGGGTCAGTGAGAGATTGAAGAATGGAGGGGATCACTGAGAGACAGAGTGGGGTGTGTGTGGGGGTCACAGAGACAGAAAGAAATGTGACAGGGGTAAGCATATTTGTGTTTGAGTCTATTGGGGGGAACTTTTGTTAGTACTGGGCCCCACAATTTATGATGGCAGCACTTTCTGCCTATTGTCCTGCTGCCTTTGAGTCTTTTCATCCAATATGTTAGACAGATGGGGATCAAAGATTACAGGTTTATAAAATTGTTTAAGTGGGTATCAGCATGTGGTTTGGAATTCCAATCATAAGTGAACTAAAAAGTAAAGTCATATTGTAAATGTGCTTGTACAGTTGTGTGTTCAGCTTTATATAGAACTACAGATGTGATCTTTTTAGTTGTTGCTGTGGTACAACTTGTAGCATAGTGGGAGTTTTCTTACACCTGCATTTGCTATGCATCAGCAGTGAATGGGGTCAAGGTGGCTGCGGGGGGGGGGGGGGGGACACGACATGCTGCAATGCCTATGTATCATTGCAGCACTGATATATGCAGGAAAACTGGGACAAGACACATCTGTATGGGCCTGATCAGAGGTGCTCTCATTTCTTGCATTGCTGCAATAACATAATAACATAGTTAATGAGGTTGAAAATAGGCAAAATGCCCAACGGGTTCAACCTGTATTCTGTATTAAGTAGTGCACATTCTAATGCACCAGCCGAAATAATGGTTTCGTACCCATAGACAACTATATTTCGTATCACTCCCATATACATAATGCCAATAAATTAAATGCTATAGCCTTGTATACGTTTTTCAGCTAGAAAACTGTCCAATCCACTTTTAAATGTATTTACAGAGTCTTCCCCAGCAGGGAGTTCCATATCCACATTTCCCTTACGATGAAGAACCCTTTCCTACGTTTTGTACGGAATTTTCTCTCCTCTAGCCTCAGCGAGTGCCCACGTGTCCTATACAGAAATCTATTAATAAACAACTCCCTTGCTAACTCTTTGTATTGACCCTTTACATAATTGAAGATATTAATAATGCAATATTCCAGGTGCGGACATACCAATGATTTATACAGAGGCAGGATTACATCCTCGTCCCTTTTCTCAATACTCAGTTTTATGCACGCAAGCACCTTACTTGCCTTCTTTGCTGCATTCTGACATTGTGTACTGCTATTAAGCCTATTATGTATGAGCACCCCCAAATCTTTTTCCACTAATGCTACCCCTATATTTTCCCCATTAAGAGTGTAGGATGCAAGTTTGTTTTTAATCCCAAAGTGCATAACTTTGCATTTTTTCAATATTGAACCTCAATCCCTATTTAAAAGCCAAGGTTTCAAATTCAAGTAAGTCATTCAGTAGAGACTACAGATCGATTTCTGAATTAATTACCTTACACAGTTCAGTATCATCTTCAAAGATTGACACTGTGATTCCCAAGCCTATTCCTAGATCATTAATAAATATATTGAACAGTAGCGGGCCAAGTATGGACACTTGTGGTATTCTGCTGACTACTGGTGGCCTGCTGGAGAACATCCCATTGACCACTACTCATTGTACCCTGTTATCCAGCCAATTACCTATCTATGTGCAAATAGTATTTCCTAGGCCAAGTTCCCTTAATTTGATGATAAGTCTCCTGTGAGGCACTGTATCGAAGGCTTTTGCAAAATCTAAAAAGACCACATCCACTGCTTTGCCCTAGTCAAGATTATCGCTCACTTCCTCGTAGAAGCTAATTAAGTTAGTTAGACTCGATATGTCCCTCACAAACCCATGCTGACTCCTGCTAATAAACTTAGTATTCCGCAGATAATCCTCTATGCTATCCATCAAAATTCCTTCCAATATTTTACTCATTATAGAGGTTATACTAACTGGTCGATAGTTCCCTGAATGATTTTTAGATCCCTTTTTAAATAATGGCAATAACTCACAGATTCTCAGTTTAAACATTTAAGTATTTCTGTACAATGGACTAAACCAGCCCAGTCATGCAGACTATCCTTATCTGTCTGATCATTGCTCAACTGCCCTGGTGGATCCAATCTCTCCATCATTCATGCACCGATAACTCCTCAAGCAGCCACTGCCTGGCACAGTTTCTTCCTTGTAACTTTTATAAGAAATGGCCACTGTGTCTGTGGTGCCGTGAAAGAGATTCCATCTGCATGCTGATACTGTACATGCCATTACAGTCCCATAACAAGCCCATGCCACCTACTCTTTAACAAAGACTGTGGATCATCTCCGAGTCTCCAGCAAGAATTGCCAATGGTTCACAGAAGCCAACACAAGTTATAGCGATGTTGAAACTGATTCTGAGTTGGGAGAAAAGAAAAAAAAAAGAACAAGAAGCTGTTAACCTAGATAACCCATGTTGCAATGCAAGGGGTGCAAATTATTTATGTATTTATTTATTTTGCATGCAGTCTACTGGCTGATTCTGCATGTCCCCAAAAATGATGGATAACTTTATTATAACACTTCATTTTAGATCTGAGTTTGAACACATCCCACCCAAAATCTACATCTCTCTACACAACATCAGTATTCCCCTCCTGCAGTACAGCATGGTTCCCCAAGGTGCACAGACACTTGCTATATTTGGCTTTACTGCCACCTCAGACTCAGCTCCATTATACACAAATACAAATGCCATTGCACTGAGGTTCACTTTGAGGATTTCTTCTGGACTGTGCATGCATAGTTTGTCAGTTATTACTCTTAACATCCATTCTCTACCTTGAAATAAGACCCTATATTTGTAGACATATCAGTGCCCTATGCTGTCACAAGAGGGGTATTTGGAGGTGAATGCTATTGCTGCAAATTTGCAAATGGACGATTTATATCCATCTGTACGAACACAGGAAAGAAGAGAAAGTAAAAGACTCTTGTTAGGGAGCACTCTAATACAGACAGACTGGTGTGGTCAAATACCAATAACTGGATAAAAGTAAAATGCTTTAATAATTTCTAATTAAAAATATTAATGAGTTCAAATAATGCCGATATGTGTTAATCAATAACTGCGAAAATATAGAGAAAAAATATATATAGAGCTATATAATTTATAGTACAAATACTATCATTTAGGCCAAGGTGGCTATATCTGTGGTCACATATTGATCACAATGTGATACATTGTATATACCCACCTTGGCCTACATGATAGTATTTGTACTATAAATTATATAGATATATATATTTTTTCTCTATATTTTCGCAGTGTTATTGATTAACACATATCGGCATTAATTGAACTCCTTATTAATATTTTTAATTAGAAATGATTAAAGCATTTTACTTTTATCCAGTTATTGGTATTTGACCACACCAGTCTGTCTGTATTAGAGTGCTCCCTAACAAGAGTCTTCTACTTTCTCTTTCCTTTGTTCATATTGATACTCTCTGACTCAAGGGAGCACCACTGATGGTAACCAGATATACATGATACAGAGGACCACAGTATCGTATGTGTATGGCTTTCCAATTGAAGAGCTAATCCTTGGATACAATATCAGTCTTACAGACAACAACCACGATACATATACAAATATCTTCAACCTGTGCGGTTTCCACTATTGTTCTTTGTTAAACCTATATCCATCTGTGCGAGCAATGTGTTTGTATTGCACTTGTGTGAGCTTACACTACACAATTGCATCTTTAAATGATGGGTGTTGAGGGGAAGCAATGCGGTGTTAGCAGGGAGTGGTGTAAGTAATGCAGGCATGTGATGGGCATTTTTGGGGCAGCCTGATGACATCTCTTGTTTCCTGTGATGGGGAACATGGTGCCAGACATCCTGCATATGTAGCCTGGCCACCTCTATTTCAGGATTCTCTGATGCGATCACAATTTAAACGTGATTGCAATGGAGGGTGGCACTACATAAGCTGGGCGGCCTTGCCCTGTGCTAGGCGTCCCCCAGCATTCTATATGATCAGTAGCAGTTTTTGCTATTTTTGAACAAACTGCTACCAACTTGGAATAATCCCAAATGTTACTTCTTTTCCTGGTGAGGTGTCAGCTAGGATACAATGATAGAATTTAGTACAGTATTAAATACATGTATACCCATTTCAATAAAATATCTTATGATGCAACTGTGTTTATTTAAATAATGTTCAGGTAGCAAATAAATATGTATATATTCTTACTGCATGCAATTCTTTATAACTTGTTCTTCCCCAGCATCAATTTTCTGGAGTTCAGTTCAGGTTTTATAAGCATAATGTAGAGTTTGGGGGAAAATATACAGCTCAGAACTCCAGCACATGATGTCAGTATAGCGAATATCTCCATAGCCACCATGTATTTCCCTTTGGTGCTCAGATAGGCCGGGATCATTGCAATCCAGACACTGCAGAACACCAGCATGCTGAAGGTTATGTACTTGGCCTCATTAAAGCTGTCCGGTAATGTCCTCACCATGAAAGCCAGAACAAAGCTCACAGCCACCAGGATCCACACGTAACCCAACATAGAGTAAAACCCAATCACTGACCCCTCATTACACTGAATGATGATCATTCCCTTATATGAGTGATGGTAATACTCCAGGTAGGGAGAAGAAACAGACAGCCAGATACCACATATCAGAACTTGGACAGAGGAGCCCACAATGACCACATAATTAGACACTTTGAGTGTGACCCACTTCCTCCAGGGACTGCCAGATTTGGTGGCTTTGAAAGCAACGCAGACAGTGACAGTCTTGGCCAGTACAGAAGAGACAGCTGTGGAGAAGAAGATCCCAAATGACATCTGTCTCAGCCTGCAGGTTATATCCACCGGCCGACCAAGGAACAAGAACACACAGAGGAAGCTCAGCAAGATGGAAACCAGGAGAATGAAGCTTACAGCCCGATTATTGGCTTTCACAATTGGAGTGTTCCAGTAATAAATAAAGTTCCCTAATACAAATAATGTTATGGCGGAGAAAGATGAAGCTGTTCCTGCAGATAGTTGCACCACAATGTCCTGTTCATAGGACAGAAAGTCATATTTTTTTGGAACGCATCTCACTTTTCTCTCATCCGGCCACTCTTCATCAGGACATCTATGGCAGATCTCTCCATCTAAAATGTAATATAAATAACATATATTATATGTGTAGACTATAGTTTGTTTCCTGCACATAATAAATGAAAATGTACACATAGAATTACTTCAATTCTAATAAAAATATGAGTCTGAAGTGTTCTTGAATGACATGTTTTATGTGGTGGACAACCCATTGAGCTGATTTCGAGTACTGTATAACCAACATACATATAGTAAATCTCTGAAAGAGATGGGCAGAAAGTATTGGAGATTAATATAATAGGGTGTGAGTTCTACAAATGTGCTCTAAACTCACACATTTTACAGAACTTGCAAAAGGTATATTTTAAGATCCAGCACAGGGTCTTGGACCAATTCTAGTTTTAAAAATATTTTGAACCCCTGATTGTTTTCTTCATATTTTTTTTAAAAAGGACAGTCCAAAATCCTTGTGCTTGTTTTTAAAATGCAGGGGGGCCTCACACATATTGCCCCTTTATTTTTGTTTCAGGACAAGCTCCAAGAGCGAGAGTGATTTTGGAGGGGGACTCCAAGTTTTTTTTTTTTAGCAGCTTGTTTAACCTTTTCCAGACAGAAGAAAGCATGGATCTAAGTGATATGTGCGTGCTTCTATACTACTCGCATTACAAGGTGCAAGGATAACAAGTAAAAGTTCTAGCACTGACTGGCACCTGTACTCTACACTGACTTGCCTTGAACGTAAGAATATTTAGGCTATTACATTTGCAAGTTGTGGTGCAAGAAGGTGCGAGTCTGACCAAGACTAAAAACTCACACCCTATTACATGTAGCCCTTGGTAAGATTTAATTTTCACACACAATATGGTACAGTATCTGGTGGATTAGTTGTCATTGTTATTTCTTCGGATATAGAAGTTTAATTTGCCCTTTTTGTCAGAGTTTTCAAATTCACCAATTACATTTTAGCTGAGTATATTTTATTTTTATTAAAAAGTCAGAAACATTGTGCATTTTTGTTATTATACCATATTTCTTCTACCTATTCACGTTCTTAATTATATCCTCAGTTACTCTCATGATTATTCCTCCTGTTATACAGTACCTGTTATATTGGACATTTCTCCCTCAGAACATGGGACACAGTCATAGCAGCAGACATGGAACCCTCCATTAGAGGCTTTTCTGTATCCAGGAGGACATCTGTCATTGCACCGAGATTTGGGGATCTTGTCCAAGGAGAAATGAACAAATTATTATTATTTATGTCATTGTCAGTGTTATATACAGTGATCAGCCATAAGAATGAAACCACTGACAGGTGAAGGCAATAACATTGATTTACTCCTTACAATTACATTTGTCAATGAGTGAGATCTATAAATAATCACTCAGTTTTTGATGTTGATGTGTTTAAAGCAGGAGGAAAAATGGTCGAGAGTAAGAACCTGAGCCATTTTGACAAGGTCCAAATTATGATGGCTAAATGACGGGGTCAGAGCATCTCCAAAATTGCAGGTTGTGCAGGTTTTCCAAGTATGCAGTAGTTGGTACATAGCAACATTGATCCAAGAGAGGACATCTGGTGTACTGGCATCACAGTCATGTATGCACATGGGGAGCAATGGCTATCCCACCTGGTCCTATTGCTCTGAGTACCTACTGTAGCGCAAATTGCTAAAAACATGTTTATGCTGGCTATTATAGAAAGGTGTCAGAACAGACAGTGCATCACACATTGCTGTGTATGGGGCTGTGCAGTCTCAGACCAGTCAGTGTGCCCATGCTAACCCCTGTACACCATGAAAACACCTACAATGGGCACAAGAATGCTAGAACTGGTCCATGGAGCATGAAGGAGGCATGGTCTGAGGAACCATGTCTTCCTTTACATCATATAGATGGTTGATATTACCTGAAAACACTCATTTTGTGGACAACCAGCAAATATTTATTTTCCCCAAGCAATACAGTACATAGGAACTTTCAGCCTTAAAAGTAGATGATACTGTACATTATGATGATACTTATAACAAGCTTATACCTGGTAGCTAACACCATTGTGTTAGCTACCAGGTCTAATGGGAACACCCATTTTCAGCCTTAAAAGTAGCTGATGCTGTATGATGAGAATTATACCAAGCTTAGACCTGGTAGCTAATGTCATTGTAGTCTGCGGACAATACACTGTAAAGGCTTCTGTCAATCTCTGTTCACATGCACAGTGGCATGACTGCAGTAGGCCGCAATGCCAGAAGTAAAATTATCACATTAGCAATCACTTTAAATATAACACATCACAGATGTGAGGTCACCTATCAGAGGTCTTGTTCCTGCATGTGATTTCTGTTACATCCTGCTGATATTTCATTTCTTATTGTTATGATAATTTACAATTCATGAAAACTAAGAAATATGACTTATCTAGTACCTCTTGCACTTACTAAAACCCTTTTGAACTTTAATATATTTTTCTTATAAAAGGATAATTACAAACAAATGGCTGAGAGATAAAAGATAAGTCAACACTCTTCTAGTATAAATATAAAACTGAACTGTGGCTAAAAGAAACACAGCAAAAAGAAAGTTTCATAGTAACAAAGTTATTGATGATAAAAAAGAAAATGTGTCCATCAAGTTCAACCTACATTTGATCTACTGCTATGATATGGATTTACTTCTACTGCCCCAGATACTACCATACATTATTATTAAAGATTATGTCCTTGGATGCCATTTAAAGCTGAAAGCTTGTCTAACCCTTTTTAAACATATCAATTTAGTCAGCTATTACAGCCTTCTCTGGCAGAGAGTACCATATACTTACTGCTCTTACAGAGGAGAAGCCCTTCCTTCTCAGGGTATGAATCTTCCTTTCCTCCAACCTTAGGGGGTGACCGCGTGTCCTGTGTATAGGTTCCATATCTCATGTATATAATTGAAACTGCACAAAAATACCCTTTTTCGTGATCTACCTGCAAATATTTAGTATCCCCAAGATATATGTACTATACATGGGAATACCCATTTTCAGCCTTAAAGGTAGCTGATACTATATGATGAGAATTATACCAAACTTAGACCTGGTAGCTAATGTCATTTTAGTCTGTGGACAATATACTTTAAAGGCTTTTGTCAATTTCTGCTCAAATACGCAGTAGTAAGGTTAGATCACAGAGCCAGAAGAAAAAGATCACATTATTAAGGTTGTGTCCCTTTATGTATTTTCTTATTGTTAATAATCATTTGCAATTCAGAATAATTAATAAATATGCCCCTATCTTTGATACCTCTTGAACATAAACTAATACCCTTTTGAGTTTAAATATACTTTTTACTTTAAAAGGAAAAATACAAATGGTTAGAAGATACAAGATAATTTAACACTCTTATGTAGTTTCAATTTAAAACTGAACTGATGCTAAAAGAAAGATAGTAACATAAAAGTGGAACATTTAAGCGTTCTCCTTTGGTGTTGTCACGATCCGGGTATCTGGACGCCATTACTTACCCTTCAGAGGCCTCCTAAGGCTGGCTCAGCGTTCCAGGACCGGATCCCGCTGTTCCTGAGTTTCCACATGCAGAATGTCAGAGTGGTGATTTCATCAGCCGCGGCCTCCGCTGTGCCCGCGTGGTTAAATGTGCGCTTGTCAGTCTGGCGTCTCCTGTCTCCTGTGGCCGGCGTCGCCATTACTGTTTCAATTCTCACATGGATTACAAACCAAACTTCCCTCCAAGTGTCTGCATGGGCGCAGCCATCTTGGATTTTGTCATCTGAGCATTTCCACCAATCTGCTGTCTGTATTGTTGATTTGCATAATTGCCTAGCCAACCCCTTCCTTGCTGCAGGTATAAGTAAGCTGTGCCTGAGCAAGGAAGGCGTCAGTGCTTTGGTTGTCTAACCTAGTTCCAGTTTGTCTCTCTCCTGTGGTTGTCTTCCAGGTTCCAGCTCCTGTCTCCAGACTTCTGCTATAGAGACCCGCACCAGCATTCCATCTGCGGTGTAGCCTGACTCTCCGATCCATTCTGGACTCACCTGTTTCCAGTTACATCAATCACCTGCTTCCAGCCCAGCTTCCAGCAGTGTACAGCTTCTCTTAAAGGGCCGGTGTCCTTTCAGCAGTTTACCACTCTCCACCGGTATTATTATTTCACCGCTCTCAAACTCCAAACTTCATCAATCACATGCTTCCAGCCCAGCTTCCAGCAGTGTACAGCTTCTCTTAAAGGGCCGGTGTCCTTTCTGCAGTTTACCACTCTCCACCGGTATTATTATTTCACCGCTCTCAAACTCCAAACTTCATTATTATTTCATCGTTCTCAAGTTCGTTTATTATTTAACTGGTTCCAGCCAGTATCCACTCCGTACCAACAACAGTCTGGTTCCAGCCAGTATCCACAGCAGCCGTTTTATCTTCAGCAACCCAGCCTTTCCTGGAACACCAGCTGGTACGATCCTGGGTTCTCTCCATTGCTACAGTCAGGCCTGGTAAGGACTTTCCAACTAGAAGATTATTAGAACTGTCTCACTCTACCAGTGCCTGTGGCCCTTGCCACCCTGAAGTACCCAGGAATTGTATTTATCCTCTGTTGTCTTTTATGTTTCCTTTACTGCTGCTGTGTTACGGAGTTTGTCATAATAAACATCATTGACTTTTATCCTGGTTGTCGTGGTCACGCCTTCGGGCAGTTATTCTACATGTTACTTGCATGTCTAGGGGTCTGATACAACCTCCCAGGTTCCGTTACATCTCAGCCCCTACAACTGAGGCTGCCTCCCGTCAGCTCAGGCCCTCAGTTGTGACAGTAAGCACTGACCTAATGAATCCAGCCGGAGACCAGGATCAAGCGGCCAGGCCAATGCAAGAACTGGCAGCCCGACTTGAACATCAGGAGGCTGCACAGGGCCACATCATCCGCTGTCTCCAGGATCTCTCTACACGGCTGGATGGGATTCAAACGACCCTCCGTGGATCTGGCACGTCCGGTGCGTCCACTACAGTGACACCAGCTGTAACCCCACCCACCTTACCCATTTCCAGTCCACATCTTCATCTTCCAACGCCAGCAAAATTTGATGGATCTCCAAGGTTCTGCAGGGGATTTCTCAATCAATGTGAAATCCACTTTGAGCTTCTACCTGGCAATTTCTTCAGTGACCGTACCAAAATTGCCTATATCATCTCCCTTCTCAGTGGCTCAGCCCTTGACTGGGCATCACCTTTATGGGAGAAGTCTGATCCCCTGCTATCCTCCTATACTGACTTTGTAGCTACATTCAGGCGCATCTTCTACGAGCCAGGCCGGATAACATCTGCTTCATCTGAGATTCTCTGTTTACGCCAGGGAACACGTACTGTGGGACAGTATCTTATACAGTTTAAAATCCTGGCATCCGAACTGGCATGGAACGACGAGGCCCTGTATGCTGCATTCTGGCATGGCTTATCAGAACGCATCAAGGATGAGTTAGCTACCAGAGACTTGCCCTCTAAGTTGGATGAGCTAATTTCTCTTTGCACGAAGGTTGATCTACGTTTCAGAGAGAGAGCAACTGAGCGAGGAAGATCATCTACTCCTAAATCTTCTGCTCCTCCTCCTCGTCAACCATCTCCATCCAAGGATGAGCCTATGCAAATTAGTTGTTCCCGTCTATCTCCCGCTGAGCGCCGAAGACGTCTCTCTGAGTCTCTCTGTCTCTACTGTGCAGCTCCGTCGCACACTATCAATGCCTGTCCCAAACGTCCGGGAAACTCCAGATCCTAGCTCGCCAAGGAGAGGGCCGGCTAGGAGTAATGATCTCCTCTCCATCTCCTCATGACTGTAACCTCCCAGTGTCGCTCCAAATTGCTCAACATTACAGGAACGTCATTGCCCTCCTTGATTCCGGAGCAGCTGGGAATTTCATAACCGAAGCTTATGTTAAACGGTGGTCCCTACCCACCGAGAGACTGTCCTCGTCCATCTCTTTGACTGCCGTGGATGGCAGCAAGATTTTTGACGCAGTCATTTCCTTAAGGACTCTTCCAGTTCGTCTGAGAGTGGGAGTTCTTCATTCTGAGTATATTTCTTTTTTAGTGATTCCAAGAGCCACACATCCAGTGGTTTTAGGCCTTCCATGGCTCCGTCTCCACAACCCATCAATTGACTGGACGACTACGCAAATACTGGCATGTGGTCCCTCCTGTGCTGAGACTTGTTTAGCCAAAGTTCTTCCTGTTTGTTCTTCCTTCCCCAGGTCATCTGATGTTCCGCCTCCTCCATATCAAGACTTCACGGACGTGTTCAGTAAAGCCTCTGCTGATATCCTTCCTCCTCATAGAGAATGGGACTGCCCAATCGACCTCATTCCAGGGAAGGTTCCACCGCGAGGCCGAACTTATCCGTTGTCTCTGCCTGAGACACACTCCATGGAAGAGTACATCAAAGAGAACCTGGCGAAGGGTTTCATCCGACCATCTTCTTCTCCAGCCGGCGCAGGCTTCTTCTTCGTTAAGAAGAAAGACGGTGGTCTGCGTCCGTGCATCGACTACAGAGGTCTGAACGACATTACCGTCAAGAACCGATACCCTTTACCCCTGATTACCGAGCTCTTTGATAGAGTTAGTGGTGCAACTATTTTCACAAAGCTGGACTTGAGGGGTGCCTACAATCTCATCCGAATCCGTGAGGGTGACGAGTGGAAGACCGCCTTTAACACCCGTGACGGACATTATGAGTACCTCGTCATGCCCTTCGGATTGAGCAACGCTCCAGCAGTCTTCCAGCACTTCGTGAATGAGATTTTCAGGGACATCTTGTACCGCCATGTCGTGGTTTATCTAGACGACATCCTCATCTTTGCTAATAATCTCGAAGATCATCGTTTCTGGGTAAAAGAGGTTCTTTCCCGTCTCCGTGTCAATCACCTCTATTGTAAATTGGAGAAGTGTGTGTTTGAAGTTAAAACCATTCCGTTTCTAGGTTACATTGTGTCCGGTTCCGGACTAGAGATGGATCCTGAGAAACTCCAAGCAATCCAGAATTGGCCTATACCCTTAAGCCTCAAAGGGGTCCAGAGGTTCATAGGGTTCGCCAATTATTATAGAAAATTTATACGAGACTTTTCCACCATTGTGGCGCCTATCACTGCATTAACCAAGAAAGGTGCTAATCCGTCCAAGTGGTCCGAGGAAGCTACACAGGCCTTTCACCTTCTGAAGCAATGGTTCATCTCTGCACCAGTTCTGAAACAGCCCGACACCGACTCTCCTTTTATCTTAGAGGTAGATGCCTCCTCCGTTGGAGTAGGAGCAGTGTTATCCCAGAGGGCCAAAGATGGACATCTACATCCTTGCAGTTTCTTCTCCCGGAAGTTCTCCCCAGCTGAGCGCAACTATGCCATTGGCGATCAGGAGTTGCTAGCCATCAAGCTCGCTCTGGAGGAGTGGAGATACCTGTTGGAGGGAGCTTCCCACTCAATCACCATACTTACCGACCACAAAAATCTTTTATATCTCAAAGGCGCACAATGTCTGAATCCTCGTCAGGCCAGATGGGCACTTTTCTTCTCTAGGTTTGACTTTAAACTCCAGTTCTGTCCGGGTTCTCAGAATCGTAAGGCCGATGCCCTTTCCCGCTCATGGGAGCAAGAAAATGAGTCCGAGTCTGCAGACAAGCATCCTATTATTAATCTGTTGGCATTCTCCACGGTAGGGATGGACTCTACGCCTCCACCAGGGAAAAGTTTTGTTAAGCCAGTTCTAAGGAAGAAGCTCATGCATTGGGCCCATGCTTCCCGTTTTGCTGGACATACAGGCATTCAGAAAACCCTTGAATTTATTTCTAGGTCCTACTGGTGGCCAACTCTAAAGAAGGACGTTATGGAATTTATTGCCTCCTGCCCAAAGTGTGCCCAACACAAAGTCTCCCGCCAGTCGCCTGCGGGGCAACTGGTTCCATTATCTGTTCCCCGTCGACCATGGACCCATTTGTCGATGGACTTTGTTTCCGATCTACCTATCTGCAACAAGTTTAATACCGTCTGGGTGGTAGTTGACCGGTTCACCAAGATGGCACATTTCATCCCTCTCACCGGTCTTCCGTCAGCTTCCAAGTTGGCTCAAGTGTTTATACAAGAGATCTTCCGACTTCACGGTCTTCCTGAAGAGATCATCTCGGATCGTGGAGTACAATTTGTAGCCAAATTTTGGCGAAGTTTGTGTCAAGCCCTCCAAGTCAAGTTAAAGTTTTCCACGGCTTACCATCCTCAGACCAATGGTCAAACCGAGAGGGTGAATCAGGACTTGGAGGCCTTCCTCCGTATATATGTGTCTTCCTCTCAAGATGACTGGGTTCAACTCCTTCCTTGGGCCGAGTTCAGCCACAACAATCAATACCATTCCTCATCTTCTTCTACACCATTCTTCATTAATTATGGATTCCACCCTAAAGTCCCAGAATTCCAACCGCTTCCCGCAACTTCTGTTCCAGCAGTGGATGTCACCTTGCGTCAGTTTTCAAATAACTGGAGGAACGTCCGCGCAGCCCTGCTTAAAGCCTCATTCAGGTATAAGAAGTTTGCCGATAGAAAGCGTAGAGCGGTTCCTGCTCTCATGGTGGGTGATCGTGTGTGGCTGTCCACGAAGAATTTGAGGTTGAGAGTTCCAGCATGAAATTTGCACCTCGCTACATCGGACCCTTCAAGATTGAACAAGTCATCAATCCTGTTGCCTACAGGTTACAGTTACCATCCTTCTTGAAAATACCCAGGACATTTCATGTTTCGTTGTTGAAACCGCTGATCCTGAATCGGTTTCATTCCGCACTTCCTCCAGCCCCCAAAGTTCAGACTCAACGGGGAGTCGAGTACGAGGTGGCCAAGATTTTGGACTCATGTTTCCGTTACGGTCAGTTATAATACCTCATTGACTGGAAGGGCTATGGTCCTGAAGAACGCTCTTGGACCAATGCCTCAGACGTCCATGCTCCTGCCTTGGTCCGAAATTTCCACGCAAAGTTTCCTTTAAAGCCTAAGAAGTGTCCTGGGGCCACTCCTAAAGGGGGGGGGGGGTGCTGTCACGATCCGGGTATCTGGACGCCATTACTTACCCTTCAGAGGCCTCCTAAGGCTGGCTCAGCGTTCCAGGACCGGATCCCGCTGTTCCTGAGTTTCCACATGCAGAATGTCAGAGTGGTGATTTCATCAGCCGCGGCCTCCGCTGTGCCCGCGTGGTTAAATGTGCGCTTGTCAGTCTGGCGTCTCCTGTCTCCTGTGGCCGGCGTCGCCATTACTGTTTCAATTCTCACATGGATTACAAACCAAACTTCCCTCCAAGTGTCTGCATGGGCGCAGCCATCTTGGATTTTGTCATCTGAGCATTTCCACCAATCTGCTGTCTGTATTGTTGATTTGCATAATTGCCTAGCCAACCCCTTCCTTGCTGCAGGTATAAGTAAGCTGTGCCTGAGCAAGGAAGGCGTCAGTGCTTTGGTTGTCTAACCTATTTCCAGTTTGTCTCTCTCCTGTGGTTGTCTTCCAGGTTCCAGCTCCTGTCTCCAGACTTCTGCTATAGAGACCCGCACCAGCATTCCATCTGCGGTGTAGCCTGACTCTCCGATCCATTCTGGACTCACCTGTTTCCAGTTACATCAATCACCTGCTTCCAGCCCAGCTTCTAGCAGTGTACAGCTTCTCTTAAAGGGCCGGTGTCCTTTCTGCAGTTTACCACTCTCCACCGGTATTATTATTTCACCGCTCTCAAACTCCAAACTTCATCAATCACCTGCTTCCAGCCCAGCTTCCAGCAGTGTACAGCTTCTCTTAAAGGGCCGGTGTCCTTTCTGCAGTTTACCACTCTCCACCGGTATTATTATTTCACCGCTCTCAAACTCCAAACTTCATTATTATTTCATCGTTCTCAAGTTCGTTTATTATTTAACTGGTTCCAGCCAGTATCCACTCCGTACCAACAACAGTCTGGTTCCAGCCAGTATCCACAGCAGCCGTTTTATCTTCAGCAACCCAGCCTTTCCTGGAACACCAGCTGGTACGATCCTGGGTTCTCTCCATTGCTACAGTCAGGCCTGGTAAGGACTTTCCAACTAGAAGATTATTAGAACTGTCTCACTCTACCAGTGCCTGTGGCCCTTGCCACCCTGTAGTACACAGGAATTGTATTTATCCTCTGTTGACTTTTATGTTTCCTTTACTGCTGCTGTGTTACGGAGTTTGTCATAATAAACATCATTGACTTTTATCCTGGTTGTCGTGGTCACGCCTTCGGGCAGTTATTCTACATGTTACTTACATGTCTAGGGGTCTGATACAACCTCCCAGGTTCCGTTACATCTCAGCCCCTACAACTGAGGCTGCCTCCCGTCAGCTCAGGCCCTCAGTTGTGACAGGTGTCACTTGTTGTGTTTTGATTGTGTGCTTAAGATAAGATTGTAGATGGCTGATTGGAAATTCTTAAATTACCGAGAAGTACAGTAAATTTACTAAATGTTAAATAATATTTTATTTAAAATTGATCTAACTTTAACAAAATTGATATTGTGTTTCAGGGGCAATTATGCATATTTAATAAAAAAAGATTTTATTTTTTTATTGATTTATAAATGTCAGTACATGCGCACTGTAATGACTGTGAAACATCAATGTAACATTTCTAAATTTACACCAAAAATGGGAACTTGTGAATCAAAATCAATTGGGGTTTGCTTGTAAAAAAAAAAAAATAATAATAAGAGAAATGTAGTGAAATAATAAACCAAACTTATTGTGTACATTATTTGTTTGTATCATTCTACAGTATATATTGGATAATAACTTAGCGTGCCTTTTTTCCATGTGATTTCTCCTTGTTCAATACGATGAAGCTGGTCATCTTCTAGTGATTCTTTAAAGTTCTCGAAAAAAGAGTACACAATTGATACATTTATCAACTGTAGTACCCAATATGTTATTTATTTACTGATATGTCCCTGCCAATTATACTATGTTGGTCGAACGATACGTTCCCTGAAGCTCAGATTTATGGAACACAGAAGGAATATCCTTAATAACATCATGAACCATAGCGTACCCCGACATTTCTCTGAGTTTCATGGAGGCGATCCAACAGGGCTTCTGCTGATTGGGCTGGAAAATATCCCAGCAACCAGCAGAGGTGGTGATCGCTTTAGAACCCTATGTAGACAGGAGGCAGCATGGATTCTAAAGCTACAGACACTAAATCCTCAGGGTTTGAATGAAACTATCGATCTGGAGTTCATTTAAAGGATTTGAACTGAATGTCTGCAATCCATATTAGCCATTTGGGATCGGGCTACACATGTGTATTTGTATGTATATGCAAGTACATATGTGTATATTGATATATGCACATTTTTCGATTCAAACATCTTAATAGGAGTATACAGATCTGGTCACATAGTTCCACCATAAAAAGTTTTCCTCCCTTGTTCTCTGGTTATTAAACGGGGATTTTTTTTAAAATCGGCAGGTATATACAGTATTCCTCACTCTCTCCTCCTTCTCCAGTATACTATATGCGGCATGTACTGCAAAACATGCAGTGCATATTGCATGTAGCTATTTGGTTTCCACGGAATTATTCTGCAAGTATTGGACCATCCCTAAAGGAAGACATGAATGTCTGTGTCCATGTAAATGTGTGTGTGTGTGCACAGTGCATGTGTACGCGTGTACATATGCATATGGATATATATGTATTCATTTATATATCATCTATCAAAAAAATTTCTCATTGTGTTTGTATTTTGTATTTTGCATTTCAGTTCCACTGTTTCTCTCTCCATATCCCTCTTTTTCCCTCTTTTTGTTTTTTTGTGTGGCCCAACACAATATAATTGGAGGGCCATTAGGGTGTTTCTTCGTTTAAAATATTTTTATCTGTGCTGCTGCTAGCACAGACTTGAAGTATAAGTGAAAGTAAAGAATATATGAAAGAAAATTAATTTTCCCATTATAGTCATGTAAATTAATATCATGACAACTTGAGAAAACATATTCATCTTAATGCATATACGGAAAGATATGAAATTAGCATGACATCTGTAGATTGCATTAGCTATTTTTAAAAATAAGGATAAGTATTCCCAGTCTCATATATTATATTTTATTTTATTTGGATTTATTACTATTATTATTTTTTCATGTATTAAATGTGATTTATGCTGTGATATTGTGTATCAGATAAAGTTACTAAAATGATATCATTATAGTGATGTCCTTTTTAAATATACTTGTTTGTCTCATAATATCAGGAGTTCACTATACCATATATGAATTAATGACACAAGAGATGGCTGAATCTAATTGCTGAAAAATAGTTGCACCTGTGGAACAGGTATAAGAATAGACCACTCCTATTCCCAGGTATACCTGCCTTTCGAAAAAGACGCCCTGCTGGCGTTGAAACGCGTTAAGGATACAGGCTTTCTCCCTCCAAGGATCCACACTGTTAGTAGCTGCCGTTCTTATTTCCTATCCGTGCACAGGAGCCCGGTCTTTTAATACCGCAATCGGGAGCATCTGCACTGCAGCCTTGGTCCCTGTGGCCACAGCCGTCCACGCAATCTGGGGAAGTGAAAACAGCGGGTGCCGCTCCTTCCCAGCCCGGCGCAGACCGGTAAACTCCGGATAACCAGCTAAACAGCCTCCTTTCTGTAAGTGCGGAGGTACCGGAGGTGGCGTGGACCATCGGGAACGGCTCGTTGGGGCTCCCTGCACGGCGCAGCATCAGTCATACCCGCTGAGGCTCTGGTGTGTGTCTCTGACGGGACGGTGAGACGACACCAGGGAGCAAGGATAGAACAGGCTCCTGCCCAGCGGAGGTAATTCTCTAATTAACTTTTTAAACCAGCTATTCACTGTTATGGATCTGTGATACAAGCAATTCCTTCTGGTATATACAGCCGTGAGTGACTCATGTGTAGATTCAATACCTATTAGTTACATACATTCTCCATCATTATCTTGTGTGTACTAAGTGAACCCAACACGGTTGAAAACCTCCCAGGTGCTGCTACTAAATAAGCATGTGCAAATAAGATTATTTATTACTAATGGTTTTCCGAGCAATTGATAATGAAGCTATAATACAGTGCACATTTTTATTGTTGTGAAATTTATATCATTATTTTACACTCCCGGGAGATTGTTGTAATTTTTACACATTTCATACAAATAAATTTTATAAAGTTTTTTATTTATCTGATTGTCAAGCGCCACTTGTTATTTGTTGGTGAGTTCTTGTTTTAAGGGACTGGCAATTCCCTTTATCAGGAGGCTGCTGACAATCAAAGTGCAGTGCTTCTCACCTGAGCGCTTAGTTTTTTCTTTTCTTGTATTCTTTAAAGTTGTTCACATACTTCTCAACAAATGTATATGTACTTCCCGTCTTGTAAATGACCCTGTTTGCCATAGACCACTAAGAGCGCAGATCCCCTCTCTCATTTAAGATAATCTCTTCACCAGCGGGGTCAGTGTAATGAAGGTTTCTCATGTAGTTCTGCTTTCATTGGGGGGAAAAAACACAATTTGCTTAAACACTAACATATTCAAAGCACTATATTCAAATGCCCCTACTTACAGAATATAATGGGTGTATATTTTATATACAATGATTGTGTTTTACTCAGTTTGATGTAAGACTTAATTTTCAATTTAGAATTACTGAGTGTAGTAGCTTGCAGCTCTCGTGTATATGAAAAACATTCATCCTGTGATTAAGTTTTTTTTTAGAAAGTTCTGTATTTCAAAACGTATTCCTCATAAATGAATATGTCCATACTAGAGACAAGGATTGATCCAGGATAATTGTGAGAATTAGATGCAGATTCTTATCCGCATGGTCGGCCAAATTAAAAGATTTCTATAACCAGATATGTTCATAGAAAAAAAGGGGGTACATTTATTGAAACATATACATGCATAAAAAGGAAAAATATACAAAACAACAAAATAAAAAAACTTAACTTATAAAAGGTGTGCTTTAAAAGAGTCCTTCAAAGTCCACATAGTTCAGTTGTAATTACTTCAATGAAGTAATCAACTCAAGAAACTTCTCACCAAATGATTTATGGTTTATGGACTGAGTTAACTGTTTATAAACTATATGTATTTTAAAGCACTAGTTACTTTTTTATTTTGTCTTTTTTGTTTATTTTTCCTTTTTATGGATTTATGGATTTATATGTTTTAATAAATGTACCTCCCATTTTTTTCAACAAACATACACTATGGGGTATATTCGATAAGATTCGGATTCATTCCGACATGCAGTTGTCGGAATGGGTCCAACAACCCTTATTCAATGTACGGACAAATCTGACTGTCGGATTTGTCTTTTCCTGATGTCCTGTCCTGCTGCCTTGGTCAGCAGCTGCCGCGTGCACTGTCAGTGGCAGCAAGAGGAGCTGGCAGCGGCGCAGGGGGTGATGGGTGAGGCGGCGGGGGAAGCTGGTGGCGTCAGCATTGGTTAATGTCTGTGGCAGTAGGGTGGAGCTGGCGACATCAGCAGGGGTTAATGTGTGCGGCGGCAGGGGGAGCTGACGGTGGAGGGGGGAGTTGTTTGTGGCAGGGGGAGGCGCTGCATGGAGTAAGGAGCCTGGCAAGGGGGATGCCCTGTTCAATCTGACTTTCTTTAAAGTCGGCTTGAGATTATCTGAAAGGGGGCCAAAACCTGTTGGATTTGGCCCCGTTTCCGGCAGCAGCAGGCGGATCGGCGGGAATTCCGCTGATCCACCTGCTTTCCGACAGCATTCCGACAAGTCGGATTTCTCGACTTGTCGAAAAAATTTGCCAGTATTGAATAGGTCATAACCTCTTCTGACCTATTCCAGATGGTAACTGCCGTCTTTCCGACTAGAGGGCAGTTTCTGACTCTTATTAAATACACCCCTATATGGACAAAGTATTTGGACACACCTGTTAATTATTGAATTCAAAGGGTATACAGTATTTACTAAAAGTCGACTTTGGTTTTATTTATAATTTACCAAAATAGAACCAATATCACCCCACAAAATCGATTACAATGTTTCTATTCCAAATATTGTAACTCATTTACTAAAAGTCGATTTTGAGTTCCTTTTAAAAATTGCTGTGTGATGTGAGTTGTATTTTTTTGTTCTAAAAGTGTTCGACTCATCAAAAACTGACCCAAAATCGACAAAAATGTATAACATTGATCAAAAAGTAATCAAATATTGATCAAAATTGACCCAAAATCATCACACAATAGACAAAAGCATTTCTATTAGTCAAAACAGGTCACATGCATTGTATTACCTACAAACACCTTCATTCCTGGGCTAATTTGCATATCCATGATTTTTTTTAAATCATTGCTTTGCCTTTCAATGTCATAATTTATGCCACCAGGGTGCCCCACATGCTTATCTGCAATGTGATTTCCATCATATTTCAGAAAATTTTATATGAAAAACAAAAAAAACAAACAAAAAACAATTAGAACTATTTCTGATGTTTCTATTGAAAATAGTGATTTTGGGTTGACTTTCGGTGGATTTTCATATCGACTATTAATACGTATGGGTTAGGAATTCAACTCTATGTTAAAGTATTGAAGGTTCTGTTGTAGTACTATTTAAGTATAATGTTCTATTTCAGTTGATTTTGAATTGATTTTAACTGTAGTAAATACCTGTCAGTCGAGTCAAAAGCAAAATTGACTTTAAGTCAAAATACCCTGATGTGTTTCAGTCAGACCCATTGCTACAGGTGTATTAAATCAAGCACCTAGCTATGCAGTTTCCATTTGCAAACATATGTAATACAAAATGTGTCATTCTGAAGTCTTACAATAAGAAGTTTCAAGAAAGTTTATCCCTGATGGATATTCCACAGTCAACTGTAAGTTATATTATTAGAAGTGGAATCATTTAGGAACAACAGCAACTCAGTCATGAAGCATAAGACCATTGCACACAGCTCAACCCCATCGAGCACCTTTGGGATGAACTGGAAAAGAGATTGTGAGCCAGGCCTACTTATCCAATATTAGTGCCTGACCTCATAAATGCTTTACAGAATGGATGGGCAAAATTCCCACAGAAACACTCCAAAATCTTGTGAAAAGCCTTCCAAGAAGAGTGGAAGCTGTTATAGTTGCAAATTTTTATTTTACTACAATGTCATTACAGACCCTGTTGGTGTAATGGTAAGGCGTCCAAATACTTTTGTCCATATAGTGTTAATGGACATAGAATTATTTTTATTTAGCCTACCACATGGATAAGAATCTACATTTAATCCTTAGAATTATCCTGGTCCAACCCCAGTCACCAGGTATGGACATACTAATTTTATGAGGAATAAGATTTGAAATACAGAACTTCCTTAAAAACATGGATCACAGCCTGACAAAATACTAGGATGGATATTTATGATTTCACCAACACCAATAATATCCAGTATACACATATATATTATTTACTGTTTTTACCATTTTTCCTAAATACTACACTATAACTGTAGGTGCATTTTCCTCTTGCCTGATATATATATATATATATATATATATACACACAAACAGAAATCAGTCCTTTGCGCTATAATCTTTGGAAAGCAAGAATAATGTCCAATTGCGCTTCAATCCCCTCCGTGCCACCGGAGCAAAGTAGAAACTGGTAAACAAATTGGAGAGCGACGTCAGTGACCGTAACCAGAGCGGGCCCTGAGAGAAGTCTGCAGTACGGATTCAGTGGCTGAGTTGCAGTATTCCACACATGCCGTTTGTTTTAAACTGAAATGTATGTAAGCAGTTTTTACAAGTAAAACTATATACTTTTTATTACTCATTTGCGCTCTCCAATTTGTTTACCAATATATATATATATATATATATATATATATATACACATACATGATGTACTCTGTTCCACAGTAAGGAATCAGCCTACCGGGTACCTTCCAAACAAAGTAGAAATAACACAGGTCTGCAAAATTTAAGGTATTGAAACCATTATTAATAATACTTTTACATTATTAATTATACTTCTGTGTACTGTACATCAATAAATATTATATGAAAAAAATACAACATCACATTTACCTATAAGGGGGTTAAATATATTTTTTTGCAAAAATGAGGAGTTTAATAGTTTTTGACATATTTATTGTAAAATATGAAGAAGAGTAGATCATATATCACTGTGTTTTTGGTCTTAATTACTTTATAAAATAACAATAAAATCAAATAATAATAGAAACAAAACCATAATTATTGAAAAAAATCCTTAATATCTTTTTTTTCCTTCAAACTTCATTTTGTCGCTTTTCGCTTATAAGTTAATTCTCAGCCTAGTACCCATGGCTGTTTCCTTAGAAGTATACCAGAGGAAACAGCCACGGGTACTAGGCTGAGAAATGCGTCAAGTGTAAACCCCAGCCTATGTGGACACAAGCCTCTTCCAAACAACTATCATCTCTCCCAGTGCCGGTCAGACTCTGTGCGATCCCGATGTGTACGGGCCAGCGTCCAGCAGCCAAAAGAGCCTAGAATCTACTGGCCGGAGGACCTTCTAATATTCCAGCCACCTGCACATGACCAACTCCAGTGAGAGATATACAGCGCTCATGCTAGCGGTGAAGCCGCTGAGCACTGTGTGAGATGGGAACGGAGACCAGCTGGAGACACGTTAGCAGAAAGCACCGGTGAGATAAGCTTTACTTTTGTTACAGCTGCAGTGGACATATAGGCAATTTTGAACCACGGTCATTTCCACTAAGAACCCTTACTCATAATACCTGCACATAGACAGGGGACGCCCGTCAGAGGATACACAGCTGGTTTGATTAGTTTCTGAAAGAGACCGTAAGACCGACAGTTACCCTGTCTAAATCCAGCTTGTTTAACATCAGAGACATTTTTGGACTTATTACATCACAACGCTGTCCCAGCGGGAGGTTACAAGCAAATTTTGATCGTATGCATTTCCTCTAGATATGTTTGGGCTGTGAAGTAGTAAGTGGTATACTAGAGTTCTTAGGAGGTTGTACAATACAGTGTGGTTATTGAGCATCAAAGATTGTGCACTGTGGAGTAAATTATATTACATATTTAATGCTACAGTGTTTCAATTAGAAAAGAAACAATCTATTTGCAGGTGTAACCATTGTGATAGCTGTGGTAAGCAATACCAATCATGCAAGGAGGCAGGCTTTGAGGTCATATGCAATATGTTGTAGATATCCAGGTGGATTATTTTATATCAAGTGTTTATATAAAATGTTTTATTATACAAATTACATTTTTTTAGAACTAAGTCTTTATTCTGGACAGCGCTTTCAATTTTTCTCTATACCAAGGTTTCTGTAACTATTAAGCATTTCCCTGACAATTTCTTTGTCACAAGCTCTGCCCCCAGACTACATAAGGAGCTGCTGCTGCATGAAGCCTGGTACTGTAATTTGTTTTATGGTAGCTACTTGATGAGTAGCATCAATTAGTGTGTATACTCTACTGTATGAGTGGTGTGCACTGTATATGTAGTGTGTGTGTGTGTGTGTGTGTGTGTGTGTGTGTGTGTGTGTGTGTGTGTGTATATGTGGTGGATGTGTGTACTGTAAGTATGAGTGTATACGTAGTGTGTGTGTATATGTGGTGGTGGATGTGTGTACTGTAAGTATGAGTGTATATGTAGTGTGTGTGTATATGTGGTGGTGGATGTGTGTAGTATGAGTGTATATGTAGTGTGTGTGTATATATGTGGTGGTGGATGTGTGTACTGTAAGTATGAGTGTATATGTAGTGTGTGTGTGTGTATATGTGGTGGTGGATGTGTGTACCTTAAGTATGAGTGTATATGTAGTGTGTGTGTGTATATGTGGTGGTGGATGTGTGTACTGTAAGTATGAGTGTATATGTAGTGTGTGTGTGTATATGTGGTGGATGTGTGTACTGTAAGTATGAGTGTATATTTAGTGTGTGTGTGTGTATATGTGGTGGTGGATGTGTGTACTGTAAGTATGAGTGTATATGTAGTGTGTGTGTATATGTGGTGGTGGATGTGTGTACTGTAAGTATGAGTATATATGTAGTGTGTGTGTATATGTGGTGGTGGATGTGTGTACTGTAAGTATGAGTGTACATGTAGTGTGTGTGTATATATGGTGGTAGGCAGGGGTGAAAATGAGCTGGCACAGGGCAAAACTGTGCTACATCTGTAATATTTGGTTCCACCTTTGCCAGATACCAGCTCACCTTGTAGTTGTTGTGTGTGTGCAATGTTCCTTTAGACAGAATGGGGTTTAGGCCCTTTGTAAATTTCAGCTCCAGGCCCATGTGGACCGTAATCTGGCACTGGGCGGGGGGAAGCTTTTGTTCTATACTACCGACTGAATTCATTTTAGACAAGGGGCCTACTTCAGATCTAATCGCAGCAGAAAATGTGTTAGCTAATGGGCAAAACCATGTGCACTGCAGGTGGGGCAGATGTAACATGTGCAGAGAGAGTTAGATTTGGTTGATTATTTTGTTTCTGTGCAGGGTAGATACTGGCTGCTTTATTTTTGCACTGCAATTTAGATTTCAGTATGAACACACCTCACCCAAATCTAACTCTCTCTGCACATGTTACATCTGCCTCCCCTGCAGTGCACATGGGGGGTTATTCAGACTGCATAGCTGCAGTGGCAGAGATAGCAGTCTGAATTACTATGCGCAGTGCGCACACGTGGCAGGCCTACTGTGCCTGTGCAGCCAGTGAGATGCGAAAGCATCTCACTGGTGCAATCACCTGATTGACAGGCAGAGGAGGTTGCAGGGTGGGACGGGGTGTACCAATGACGTTAGAACGTAATTGGTGAGGCGCGGTCTGGACAATGGAGGCATGTCCGGACCATTGGGTGGGGTGGCCGCGGTGGCTGCGTGACGTGCGCTGGCAGGGATCTACTTGTCATGTACAAAAGTATCGCTGCCGTGTGATGCTTTTGTACCCTGTCGGTCTGTGGGGGCAGGGCCCTGTGCTGGGCGTCCCCCCGCATGTCAGAGTAAATGATCATAGATGTGCTAAATTTAGCACATCTACAATTAACTCTGAATTACCCCCATGATTTTGCCCATTAGCTAACAAACTTGCTGCTGCGATCAGATCTGAATTAGGCCCAATGTGTTTTAATAAATGTAGGCAGAATACATTTATTACTTTAATGAATATGAAAAAAATGACTTATTCATAAGTACACGTTTTGCAGAAAAACTGGATGTGATATGGAAAATCGGGAGTCAATTTTATGTTCAGAAACCAAAAATCTATAAGTTTCACATAAATTAGTTAAAAAAGCTTTTTTATCGCAGACCTGTGTAATCATAGTAGGTACAGGTGGCACTCACAGACTTAATTACTCAAAACATGGAGATTCCCCATGAGTTCCGCCTGTACATACTATGATTATATATCATAGAACACCCCAAATGCTGGACAAAGAATTTATTTTTTGAAAAGTTGTAATTCTTTTGAGGGTCAGTTCGAGTAGAGCAAGAAAAAAATCAAAACAGGGCTAATCATATTTCTGTCTACTGTAGATTCAAGTAGATGTTTGGTCACCCGCAGGCCATCTTTATGAGGAATGCTTAAATAGATGCTCTTGATATCCATAGAATAATGCCAAGTATTATCTGGGATGGTACTCAGATCTTGCAATTTCAATAGTAGGGCCGTGGTGTGTTGTAAATAGCTTGATTGAGGGTGGACGTAAGGTTGAAGTAAGAAGTCCAAAAATGTAGCCACCAAGCTGTATAAAGAGCCCTGGCCATATGTAATGGTTCTGCCAGGTTTTTTTAAAGATTTTTATGGATTTTGGGAAGACAATATTAAATTGGCCTCCATGGATGTTGGATTTTCAAGGTTAATGTTAACTCTTTGGGAATGATGTTTGTAAGTACTGCTTCATCTAAGATCTTATCTAGCTCAATCTTATAAAGATAAGTGGTGTCTCTCTGCAATTTAGTAAACTCCGTTGTATCGGCAAGTTGTGAATACACCTCCAATTTATAGTAAAACAGATTGATAATAACAATCCACCACCTTAATCCGCTGGGAGAAGCACAACATCTTGGTAGAAGCTGAGTTGTATAAGTGCTGCCCACTCACTTTTAGTAAGGTTGGAAAACCGCTATGTTTTCTGTTCCTCAGTAGTAGGTGCCTGTACCACCAAGGCTTTCATAAAGCTCTAAATAGAGCTATTGTTGGAGTGAGGATTAAAGGTGGATTTTTGTTTGAACTATTCAAATTTACAGTCTGGTGTTTTTGTCAGCCAGGTTATCCTTAAAAAAATCACATATATTTAATTGGCGATTGAGACATTTGATATCAATTTTCCATTCAGGATCATTGAAGCAGGTCATGGGAATAAATTACAGTCCCTTGTTGTGAACACAAATTTCATCAGATGTAACGATTTTATCAGAAGGATTGAAAACTAAGTTTTCTTCTGCCGTCCTTGATTGGACACTGCACCAGCAGTTTCCCATTCCTCTTGTGGGGCATCTCCTGTGCCTCACCCAGCATGGGTAAGTACTCCTTAAATTGGGCTTGGAGGAGTTGGCACTTCCCTGATTGTATAATGAAATGGATTAGTTTCAGAAAGGAATGGGGAGAGGAAAGTGTAATGCCTAATTTTTGCTTCAAACATTAAGATAAATAATCCACTCTAAGGGTAGATTTAGAAGAGGTATCACTCCAGTATACTACTATGTTGATGGTAGCTGCCATAGGCAGACATAAACAAGGACAACATGAAAGCTACAGGCAACCTTATTGAACATACAGAAGCAGTAAAGGAGTTACTAGAAGCTATAAAATTGTAGACTTATTTTCATGGTGTTTGAAGCTTTGAAAGCTACCCAATGTTGTTATTGCACCTGTCTATGAACTCAGTAAGAGACATGACTTCACTGTGAAAGATCTATTCATGCTACACATTGCACAACAATTAAATCTCATGAGACATTCTTCAAGATACTGCTTCTTTACTTCACCAGTAAAAGTATAAAGTGAGTGGTTCTTACAAGAATCTTCTGGTCTACATATCAACTAGTGAGTGTTTCAGTCATAATAAAATGTGTGCTACTTGCCAACATAGTAACACTGAAAAGTAACATAACTATGAATAGCACTGTGAATAAAACATCATAAACAGAAATATTTTGGTGGACCCAAGGCCAGATTTAACAGTTTGGGGCAGCATTTTTGGATGGAGTAATCTTATTCTCATGACTGTTATTCTGATTGAAAATCTTTATATGACACAAAACTGAATTTGGTGTGTAAAAAAGCCATGTCAGCTGCATCATAGCACTTTTAATGAAGATTAAGAGACTAAGTCGCACACATATAAAAAAGTTTGCATGTCAAATTAAACTGTACAGTCTCCTGGTGTGCTGAAGTAGCACAAAAATATGCTTAACACTAGCAGAGTCTATTGAGACCTGACCGGTAAATACTGTATGTGCTGTCTTGGCAGCAAAGATGCATGAAGACAAATCTATACTAACTGTACAGGAACAATTTTGTAACTGAGATGCATAGTATCTTTTCATTGACTAATCTAATTGCCTATTGGTATTCAATAGATGATGTTTGTGAATTAATTCTTTTTTCAAATACAAAAGGATAGTTGTACTTTTGATAATGCAACTTGTACTGGTGCTGCAGGAAACAATACAGCTTTATTGTTGTACATATGAGACTTATTTACACTACAGTAGTGGGCATACACTTGTCTAATGGTATGTATGAGTTATGTGGAATATACATGGATTCCTTTGGGATATAATGGGCAATGAGTACACTTCTATGTAGTTCCCTTTGTGAGTGTTAATGACTACATACTTTAGATCAATACACAAGAAACATCCCTATAGAACATGTCTTGCCAGCCACTGATCTGATTAGATTCTCAGATGGTGAGCATATGGCTGGAGTACTTTTTCCATTATTCACTGTTCTCATGGTAGAAAATGTGTGCTTAGAAATGCTGACTCTAAGGGCTGAAACACACTAACCGGCTTTTGCCCGGCCAGGATAAAGCCGGACGGCTTTTTCCCGTGCCGGCATTGTAGTTAACAGTGTGAGGGGTAGGGTCCCTTTACACTGCACAGCCCCGGCCCGGCTGCCGGGTTGCAGCCGGGTCTCACCACTGGAAGGTCCGGCGGCCGGGCGGCCGCCGGGCCATCTTTGCAGCCAGTGAACCGTGTGTGTGAAGGGGAGCTTTCACACACAACGGTTTTTTCGGAAGATGTGTCTGATGCTGCGCATGCGCACAGCATCACACACGGCTCAAAGCCGTCCTGTGTGCGAGACTCTGCCGGTTTCTCCCGGATGGCAAAAAGCCGGACAAACTTTGTCCGGCTTTTTGCAATCTGGGAGAAATTGGCCAGTGTGTTACAGCCCTAAGGGATCAGACTATAGGAGACATGGTTGTTTCTAATAATAATAGTAATAATAATAATAATAATAATAATAATAATCTCTTATTTATATAGTGCTCTTTCTCCAATAGGACTCAAGGCGCTTAATAGATACATAGCATAATATAGTACAGAAAATAATGATGTACAGAACAGCTTTTCATAAAATACAGAAGCATGTAGATTCTAAAGGGACATTATGGAAATGCTTGAGTAAACAGGAAAGTCTTTAGTCTACTTTTGAAGGATTCTATAGTTGGGGCCTCTCGCACTGTGCGGGGAAGTGAGTTCCATAGAGTTAGAGCCGCATGACTTAAAGCTCGACCCACAGATGAATTACCGGAGATTCTAGGTACAGATGGGTCCACCGTTATCTTGAGTAGTTTTCTGTGCCTAGTCACATCATGACTTATTAGCATAAACCCTTCATCTATTGTTCTCAACTGCAATACAATACAGAGAACAATACAGCAGGGGATTAAGTCATTACAGAAAAGGATTAAGTCTGACTGGCCAGTCTCAGTTAATCCTATTAACCGTCAAGATAAATGTGGACCCATCTGTACTGCTAAAAGTCCTTCATCTATAGATTGCAGTAATCGAGTGGGGCAGTATGGGGTCAGAAGCTGCTTCATGTACCTTGGGCCCTGGTCATGTAGTGCTTTGAAACTCAGTTGAAGATGATTTGCCATCTTACAGGCAACCAGTGAAGGGAGTAGAGGATGTGTGTTATGTGGCTAGAACTTGGATGGTTGGTAACAGCCTGGCAGCTGTGTTTTTCACCAGCTGTAAGCAGTGCCATTCTTTTGCTGGGAGATCAAGGTAGAGGGCATTACAGTAGTCTAATTGAGATGATACAAATGCATGTATGACTTGTGGCAGATCATCTGAGTGTTAAGTGATTGATTCTGGCTATGTCCCTCAGGTGAATGAATGAGGATTTGATTATGGCTGATGTCTGATGTTTAAGTGTCAAGCCACAATACAGGACAATGCCAAGAATCCGCACATGAACAGTGGTTTGTAATTCTGAATCCCAGAGTGTAAGTCCAGTTGGTTGGCTATGCTGCAGGCTTGTCCTTTGATGTTGCGGTCCTATCATAAGGACCTCTGTTTTACCCGGGTTCAGTCACAGCCAACTGGCACTCATCCACTCCTGGAGCTCAGCTAGACAGCCATTTAGGGTTGCTGTTGGGTTTTGAGTGCCAGGAGCAAAGGACAAATACATATCATCTGCATAGCAATGGTAGACCAGGCCATGGCGCCTTATTATTTCACCCAGAGGGGGCATGTATACTGCAATAAGCAGTACCTTGTGGGACACTACCTGGCAATGGCACTGATGGTGATGAGTATACTCCAGATGATACTCTCTGTGACCTGCCTATGAGAAATTATTTGAACCAGCTTAAGACTGTGCCATCCAGGCCACAAAAATGTATCAGTCGCTCAATCAGGAGCCCATGGTCCATGGTATCAAATGCTGCAGAAAGAGACAGAAAGATTAATATTGAACAGTCACCTCTGTCTCTTGCCATCAGAAGATCATTTAACACACACACCAGAGCTGTTTCAGTGCTATGTCTTCTCCTGAATCCTGATTGCAATGGATCATAAATATCATGGGTTGTCAGGAGGGTTTCCAGTTGATTTGCAACCTTTTTCTCAATAACCTTTCCTAGAAAAGGAAGGTTTGATACAGGTCTGTAGTTGGTGATGCAGTCGGGATCTAAATTAGGTTTTTTAAGAAGAGGTCTAACAATTGCTTCCTTTAGGGGTCCAGGAAAAATGCCTGTCTGCAA
This sequence comes from Pseudophryne corroboree, assembly GCF_028390025.1. Taxonomy (NCBI): domain Eukaryota; kingdom Metazoa; phylum Chordata; class Amphibia; order Anura; family Myobatrachidae; genus Pseudophryne; species Pseudophryne corroboree. Next base: position 44,790 of record NW_026969115.1, read on the forward strand.
AGAGCATTGAAGAATTTTTACAAAGACAGGACCAATTATATACATGCAACCTATTAGAAGCTTGGTTGAGGCAGGGTCCAAACTGTAGAAGAAATTGACCAAATTTAGAAAGTGGCTTTACAGATTAGGGATGGCAAAAAAATTCAGTACATATACAATAAATAAGGAGCTCTGATTTTCTGCAGCTGAGTAAGATATTCAGTCTCACAATAGAAAAGGAATTGGGGAAAAAAAAGCAGTGCTGTGAAGCAGAGTTCATAAAAATAACTATATAACTCACTGAGATAAACATTAGATACAATCTATTACATACTGTAAAAAGCAAAATCTTCTAGGAAAATAACCCACCAATATATCGATGTATAATTTATAAAAACAGACATATTTACAGTGCATCCGGAAAGTATTCACAGTGCTTCACTTTTCAAACATTTTGTTATGTTACAGCCAAATTCCAAAATGGATTAAATTAATTTTTCCCTTAAAATTCTACACACAATACCCCATAATGACAACATGAAAAAAGTTTTTTTTGAGATTTGTACAAATTTATTAAAAATAAAAAACTTAGAAATCACATGTACATAAGTATTCACAGCCTTTGCTCAATACTTTGTTGATGCACGTTTGGCAGCAATTTTAGCCTCAAGTCTTTTTGAATATGATGCCACAAGTTTGGCAAACCTATTTTTGGGCACTTTCACCAATTCCTCTTTACAGCACCTCTCAAGCTCCATCAGGTTGGATGGCAAGCGTCAGTGCACAGCCATTTTCAGATCTCTCCAGAGATGTTCAATCCGATTCTAGTCTGGGCTCTGGATGTGCCACTGAAGGACATTCAAAATGAACCGTCACCCCAGTCTGAGGTCAAGAGCGCTCTGGAACAGGTTTTCATCCAGGATGTCTCTTTACATTGCTGCATTCATCTTTCCCTCTATACTGACTAGTCTCCCATTTCCTTCCACTGAAAAACATCCCCACAGCTTGATGCTGCCACCACCATGCTTCACTGTAGGGTTGGTATTGGCCTGGTGATGAGCAGGTGCCTGGTTTCCTACAAACATGATGCCTAGAATTCACGCCAAAGAGTTCAATCTTTGTCTCATCAGACCAGATAATTTTGTTTCTCATGGTCTGAGAGTCCTTCAGGTGCATTTTGTCAAACTCTAGGTGGTCTGCCATGTGTTTTTTACTAAGGAGGAGTGACTTCTGTCTGGCCACTCTACCATGATGGCCTGATTGGTGGATTGCTGCAGAGATGGATGTCCTTCTGGAAGGTTCTCTTCTCTCCACATAGGAATGCTGTAGCTCTGACAGAGTGACCATCGGGTTCTTGGTCACCTCCCTGAATAGGGCCCTTCTTCCCCAATCACTCAGTTTAGATGGCTGGCCAGCTCTAGGAAGAGTCCTGGTGGTTATGAACTTCTTCTATTTACAGATGATGGAGGCCACAGTGCTCATTGGGACCTTCAAAGCAGCAAATATTTTTCTGTATCCTTCCCCAGATTTGTGCCTCCAGACAATCCTGTCTTGGAGGTCTACAGACAATCCTTTAATTTCATGCTTGGCTTGTGCTCAGACATGCACTGTCAAGTGTGGGACCTTATATAGACAGGTGTGTGCCTTTCCAAATCATGTCCAATCAACTGAATTTACCACAGGTGGACTCCAATTAAGCTGTAAGAACATATCAAAGATGATCAGTGGAAACAGGATGCACCTGAGCTCAATTTTGAGCTTCATGGCAAAGGCTGTAAATATTTATGTACATGTGATTTCTTAATTTTTTATTTTTAATAAATTTGCTAAAATCTAAAAAAAAATGTTCACGTTGTCATTGTGGAGTATTGTGTGTAGAATTTTGAGGGGAAAAATGAAATTATTTAATTTTGGAATAAGGCTGTAACATAACAAAATGTGGAAAAAGTGAAGCACTGTGAATACTTTCCGAATGCACTGTATCTGTTTTACTTGAAATTGCACTTTTTAAGTGAAATAAGAGTTAATAGGATTGAGACACATATTGTAAATACATGTTTTCTTACAGTTTCTCATGCATTTAATAAATGTACTTCAGATATCCAGGAGTAATCCCCTTTATAACATCTGTCTCTGTATATTTTATAGCCTGCAGGTGGTGTCACTAATGCAGACCTCACCAGTGTTTGCCAGAAATAAGTTAAAATGTGGGCAGAAATTGTTTGTAAAAATTGGAGGATGTATTACTGCAATGCCTCAGTCGGATAATTCAGGAGCAGCAGTCTGGGGAACCCAATGCATGACTGGATTTTACTTCAACACAATCTGCAGCAGAAAGTATTTCCTTATACCCTAACTCTACTTAAGCACTTCCTGGATGTGCTATAGAGGTACAGAGTCATCCTTTTCATACCAGAATAAGAGACACTTAGCTGAGCAATGACTGAGGCTGAGAGGGTAAGTACCAAAGATGTGTATGTGCTGGATGTACCCAAAACTGATTAACCATCTAGGCTCAGAGACATTTAGCTGATGACCATTTGTGAATTCACATAAGATCAAGGGCTAGTCACCTTTGTGTTTCAATGCTCACATTTTTGTCAAGATTCTCAGATAGTGTCAATCATCAATCAATTTTTAATTGTCACTTCCATGTTAAAAAATGTACAGTATCAGTGAAATTACAATAAAAAATCAAATTTTCCATGTTCTCTTAAAAAATATATTTACCTCTTTTATTTTCTTACTATTTAAAAGCATATTATTTTCCAACCCCCATTTGACAAGTTGATCAACTTGTCTCTTATAATGTTCCGCATCCTCATAGCTATTAAAGCCCACTTTCATATTGTTGTCTGCAAATTTTTCAATACAATTAAAGACAAGAACAATCCTGCTATCCAGAATGACTGCAGACGGTCAGTAACAAATCCAGCAACAAGGGTCTGTACAATTGGGCACATCATAACCAATCTCTCAGAGTTTAGCAATTATTACAGCCTGTCCAAATGTTTTGAAGGGAAAATTCTAATCCACAAACAACAATCTTGCATATGAATCTCTATTCTCTAGCTGACTAAGGACTTTGTGGAGAACCATAGAAGCAGCATCCTCCATGGATCTGTTTGACGTACATGCAAATTGCTGGCAATCAAACCCACCAGGATGCCATCCTTGGAGTATCCCAAAACCACCTTTCAAAACACTTCATAATTAATTATGTAAAGGTAATGGGATGATCATTTAGAGAAGATACAGATGAAAGTCCAGCGACATGAATAATCATAGTAGTTATAAAACTTATCAGAACATTTCAAAAATAATAGTCTGGACTAGTATGAAATTAAAAATTGTATTAAAAGTTTCTGCTAGCTGGTCAGTGCACTCATGCAAATCCCTACACAGAATACAGTCCAGATCTAGGGGCTTCATAGTATTTGTTTTATGTAGACAAGTAATGATGCCAGAATCAGATAGATTCCAAGAGCTGTCTAATGAGGGATCACATATTTTCATGACTGAAATTGAACATTGGATAAAATGTATTCAACTCCTCCACAGAGGTCCCTCTTCCATTATGGATACAAGTGTTAATTGTGTATGTGCTTAATCCCCTGCCACATTGACCTTGAATCACCAGATTTCCGAAAGCAGCTCTCAATTCTTTGCTTCTGTAGTTCTCTTTTCTATTATCAACTATTTTCTTGGCAGAAAGGGTGATTTCAGAAACACTGACTCAGATGGATCAGATGGCAGCAGAATTGGCAATTTCTAATAATAAAACAGTAATAGAATTTGCCAAATATATGAAAGTGGCTATGCAGATAAAAATGGCACTAGAAAAATTGTTGGTGGTACATGTACTGAAGGAGGTCAAGAATGTTGCACATATTTAAATTTTTAATAGTTCAGAATTGATGTGATATTTGAATAAGGTTACAGAAAGACTTGAGGAAAGTAGGTGCTGGAGAAGGGTGGGCCCATTTTGAGTTGTTATGGTCAAGCATTGCTAAACTTTTCTCTGAAATATTACAATACAGTGTATTGTGTTTGGCATGATTATCCAAGCCAAAATAGTTATAGGTTTTAAGTGTGGATCAATAATTTTAGTACAATGTATTTAGAAATTTGGGATTTTGGAGGTTTAAAGCAAAGAAAGAAAAATAGTTTGTCTATTTGTGTCTTATATTAACCAAGTTATACAATCACGACAATATCCCCATATTTATATTGTCGTGATTGTATAACTTGGTTAATATAAGACAAAAATAGACAAACTGACTTCCAAGGTCAGCAGCTGCGAGGGAGTATGGTCATCACGTGTGGACACCTTACCCCGAGACAATGGTTGCTGCATGCACAGATGTGGAGATTCTGGCATAATTAAAGTAGAAATGTTCTCCATACCTTCATGTGCCAACAATGCATTTTCCACTAGCAAGACTGCAGAGTCTAAAATGTCAACTAAATGCAGCTGAACCCAGTGAGTAACCTTGGCCGGAAAAAGAGCAGTTAACTGTTCCAAAGTAATCAAATCCACTAGCCGGGCAGATTTTTTTTGGTCCTGCTGGAGCCACTTAACAGCAAGGTTGGCTTGCTTCTGGGCCAGAGCAAGTGGCCTCACATCAGTGTCATAGGAGACAGACCTGAATTTTTGCCGGTATGCTTCTGGATAGAGGTCAAATCGGTCGGCTGCAGCAGTCTTCAGCGAGAGGGTGGCATATGCAGCTTGTGCCTCACTTGTTAGCAGAAGGGCAATCCATAGGGCCCATAATTCTTTGGGTCATGCATGCAAGGTTGCAACCTTTTCAAAAGTGGTATTTATTTCCCGCTGACAGGCATAGCCACTGTATTCATTATTATTATTACTATTATTACTACCAATTATTTATATAGTGCACTCATATTCCACAGCTCTTTACAGAGAATATTTGGCTATTCCTATCAGTCCCTGCTCCAGTGAAGCTTGCAATCTATTTTCCCTACCACATGTACACGGACACACATTCATGCTAAGGTTACTTTTGTTGGGATCCAATTAACCTACCAGTATATTTTTGGATTGTGGGAGGAAACCGGAGTACCCGGAGGAAACCCACACAAGTACTGGGAAAATAATCAAATTCTACACAGTTAGAGCCATGGTGGGAATTGAACCCATGACCTCAGTGCTGTGAGGCAGTAATGCTAACCATTACACCACCCATACTGCCCCCATTGTAAAAGCTTCTTACAAAGGGTACTTCCAACAGTTCAAATATAACAGTTCAGCTTACTTGAAGACAGCAGTGCAAACATGCATAGTATTCCCACTAGTTTCAGTGTGCAGATTTCTGCAGGATAGAGAGAGCTGCTAAAGGTGCAGGCTCTCCCACTCATTCCCCACTACTAACTCATCTGGCCTGGTTTTTATACCTTAGCTCAGGGGTGGGGAACCTCCGGCCCGTGGGCTGTATAAGCCCTGTAAAGCCGTTTGTTCCAACACACCCGCTTGTGTCAGTGAGACACTCCGCCGCTCAGTCCGGCGGCAGCATGTCTCAGCTGTCAGGGCAGGGAGGAGAGTGCAGCTACATGTCCGGCGGCAGGTAAGATCTCAAACCAGATGCCGGTTCATGATCCAATCATAGCTCGCGGACAGCAGCCAATCAAGAGCTGCCGCTTCTGGTCCGTGAGCTCTGATTGGCTCACGAACCAGCGGCTGTTTTGAGGTCCTACACACTGCCGCTGCCACCCGACATAGCCACACTCTCCTCCCTGTCCTTGCCCCCCTGACACCCGAGACACGCCGCTGCCAGATGGAGAAGCAGCAGCAGCAGTAAGCAGTGGGGGCACTGGGGGGGGGGGGCATTTGTGGATTTGTCACTGTAGGGGCAATTGTTTACCTGGCACTGTGGGGGCATTTTTTGATTTGGCACTATGGGGGCATTTGTATACCTTGCACTGTGGGGGGAATTTGTATACCTGACACTGTGGGGGCATTTGTATACCTGACAATGTGGGGGCATTTGTATACCTGGTACTGTGGAGGCATTTGTGGATCTGGCACTGTGGGGGCAATTGTGGATCTGGCACTGTGGTGACATTTTGGAACTGGCACTGCACTATTGGGGGCATATGTGTATCAAGTCCAATTTTAATTGGCCACACCCAGTTTTTGGAGCGTACGCACACAATACCTCTAAGGGGCAGACCTACTGGGGGCAGGGTAATTTTTTAAGTTGAGAATTTTTTTTCGCCCCCCAAAGGAATTTATAAATATCCAAATGGCTCTTGGTAGAAAAAAGGTTCCCCATCCCTGCCATAAGTCAGAGCTGAATTATGCAGGTGCATTGCAGCATGATGTGATCCCCCCTACAGCCTGAATAATAATATGGTGCCTGCCATCAGGCAATCAGAGCTCACACGCCGGATCCTGATTGGCTGGTGGTCCGCACCATATTTCAAAAGACCACCCACCGACTGCACCCGCTGCACCTGTTCATTCTCTGCCACCGCTCCACAGCACCTGCAGCTCCACCGGTTCCAGTGAGAGCAGGCGAAGCCCGCTGAACTGGGCGGATACGGTGAGCAGCAGCAGCGAGAGCAGCGCCCGCAGCCAGGCAGGCGTCACCTCCATAACCTCTAGCGCAAAGTGCCACCCGCCACAGGTGCATAGGGAGAAGCGCTTCCCTCGCTCCCCCTTCCACCGCTGCCAGGCAGGAGACGTCAGCTGAATTGTGAATTGTGGGGGTCATTCTGAGTTGATCGCTCGCTAGCAGTTTTTAGCAGCCGTGCAAACGCTATGCCGCCGACCCACTGGGAGTGTATTTTAGCTTAGAAGTGCGAACATTTTTTATCACAGAGCGTCTGCAAAAATTTTTTGTGTAGTTTCAAAGTAGCTCAAAACCTACTCAGTGCTTGCGTTCACTTCAGACTACTCAGTTCGGGATTTGATGTCACACACACTCAGCGTCCGCTTAGCCACGCCTGCGTTTTCCCTGGCATACCTGTGTTTTTCCGAACACTCCCTGAAAACGGTCAGTTGCCACCCAGGAACGCCCACTTCATGTCAATCACTCTGCGGCAACCAGTGCGACTGAAATGCATCGCTAGACCCTGTGCAAAACTGCATTGTTCGCTGTGACCTTACATCGCGCGTGCGCATTGCGCCACATACACATGCGCAGAACTGCTGGTTTTAGCATGATCGCTGCTCTGCGAACAAATGTAGCTAGCGATCAACTCGGAATGACCACCTGTGCACAGTGTGCTGTGCTGTTAAGGTTATGCAGGTCAAAAAGGGAATAAATAGGTTAATTGGTAATATTGAGCGCTGATGTGTTTGTGGTGGGTGTGGGATACTAGGAAATAGAGATGCAGGTAGTGAAAGTCTAAGAGGGGAGACAAGTTAAACCAAAATAAAATAAAACAAATTTAAATCAATAAATAAGTCAAATAAGCAGTTAAGGGCCCTACACACTGGCCGATTTTTTGAAAGATATGAACGATCTCATTCATAAATGAACGAGAACTCGTTCATATCTTTCAGTGTGGAGACTCCTGCGATGAACGATGCGCGGCCCCGCGCTCGTTCATCGCTGGTCTCCCGTCGGCTGTGCATGCAGGCCAATATGGACGATCTCGTCCATATTTGCCTGCACTTCAATGCAGCCGCGTGATGGGGGGAGTGAAGAAACTTCACTCCCCCCGTCACTGCCCCCCCGCCGCCGGGTCGCTCGTCGGCCGTATCCGCCGTCGGGCAACTCGGCGGCGGGTCGGCCAGTGAGTAGGGCCCTTTACAGTGGGGGTAATTTCAAGTTGATTGCAGCAGGAATTTTTGTTAGCAGTTGGGCAAAACTATGTGCACTGCAGGGGAGGCAGATATAACATGTGCAGAAATTAGTTAGATTTTCTGTGGAAAAATTGTAGCACTGTGAATACTTTCTGAATGCACTGTATCTGTTTTACTTGCAATTGCACTTTTTAAGTGAAATAAGAGTTAATAGGATTGAGACACATATTGTAAATACATGTTTTCTTACAGTTTCTCATGCATTTAATAAATGTACTTCAGATATCCAGGAGTAATCCCCTTTATAACATCTGTCTCTGTATATTTTATAGCCTGCAGGTGGTGTCACTAATGTAGACCACACCACTGTTTGCAATACCAGAAATAAGTTAAAAAGTGGGCAGAAATTGTTTGACAAAATTGGAGGATGTATTACTGCAATGCCTCAGTCGGATAATTCAGGAGCAGCAGTCTGGGGAACCCAATGCATGACTGGATTTTGCTTCAACACAATCTGCAGCAGGAAGTATTTCCTTATACCCTAACTCTAATTAAGCACTTCCTGGATGTGCTATAGAGGTACAGAGTCATCCTTTTCATACCAGAATAAGAGACACTTAGCTGAGCAATGACTGAGGCTGAGAGGGTAAGTACCAAAGATGTGTATGTGCTGATGTACCCAATACTGATTAACCATCTAGGCTCAGAGACATTTAGCTGATGACCATTTGTGAATTCACATAAGATCAAGGGCTAGTCACCTTTGTGTTTCGATGCTCACATTTTTGTTAAGATTCTCAGATAGTGTCAATCATCAATCAATTTTTAATTGTCACTTTCACGTTACAAAAATGTACAGTATCAGTGAAATTACAATAAAAAATCTAATTTTCCATGTTCTCTTAAAAAATATATTTACCTCTTTTATTTTCTTACTATTTAAAAGCATATTATTTTCCAACCCCCATTTGACAAGTTGATCAACTTATCTCTTATAATGTTCCGCATCCTCATAGCTATTAAAGCCCACTTTCATATTGTTGTCTGCAAATTTTTCAATACAATTAAAGACAAGAACAATCCTGCTATCCAGAATGACTGCAGACGGTCAGTAACAAATCCAGCAACAAGGGTCTGTACAATTGGGCACATCATAACCAATCTCTCAGAGTTTAGCAATTATTACAGCCTGTCCAAATGTTTTGAAGGGAAAATTCTAATCCACAAACAACAATCTTGCATATGAATCTCTATTCTCTAGCTGACTAAGGACTTTGTGGAGAACCATAGAAGCAGCATCCTCCATGGATCTGTTTGACGTACATGCAAATTGCTGGCAATCAAACCCACCAGGATGCCATCCTTGGAGTATCCCAAAACCACCTTTCAAAACACTTCATAATTAATTATGTAAAGGTAATGGGATGATCATTTAGAGAAGATACAGATGAATGTCCAGCGACATGAATAATCATAGTAGTTATAAAACTTATCAGAACATTTCAAAAATAATAGTCTGGACTAGTATGAAATTAAAAATTGTATTCAAAGTTTCTGCTAGCTGGTCAGTGCACTCATGCAAATCCCTACCCAGAATACAGTCCAGATCTAGGGGCTTCATAGTATTTGTTTTATGCAGACAAATAATGATGCCAGAATCAGATAGATTCCAAGAGCTGTCTAATGAGGGATCACATATTTTCATGACTAAAATTGAACATTGGATAAAATGTATTCAACTCCTCCACAGAGATCCCTCTTCCCTTATGGATACAAGTGTTAATTATGTATGTGCTTAATCCCCTGCCACATTGACCTTGAATCACCAGATTTCCGAAAGCAGCTCTCAATTCTTTGCTTCTGTAGTTCTCTTTTCTATTATCAACTATT
>NW_026969116.1:0-54350 GCF_028390025.1 Pseudophryne corroboree
TATTCCAATACAGCAGAGAGCAGTATGTATCTCCGCAGGGTGTGCTGATACAGGAACAATACACATATACAACGGGCCCTGCGCTATTACACCCAGTCTGACCTGAGCGAGAGGACGTGCGGTTTATTCCAATACACGCCAGCAGAGAGCAGTATGTATCTCCGCAGGTGTGCTCATACAGGAACAATACACATATACAACGGGCCCTGCGCTATTACACCCAGTCTGACCTGAGCGAGAGGACGTGGGGCTTATTCCAATACAGCAGAGAGCAGTATGTATCTCCGCAGGGTGTGCTCATACAGGAACAATACACATATACAACGGGCCCTGCGCTATTACACCCAGTCTGACCTGAGCGAGAGGACGTGGGGCTTATTCCAATACAGCAGAGAGCAGTATGTATCTCCGCAGGGTGTGCTCATACAGGAACAATACACATATACAACGGGCCCTGCGCTATTACACCCAGTCTGACCTGAGCGAGAGGACGTGGGGCTTATTCCAATACAGCAGAGAGCAGTATGTATCTCCGCAGGGTGTGCTCATACAGGAACAATACACATATACAACGGGCCCTGCGCTATTACACCCAGTCTGACCTGAGCGAGAGGACGTGGGGCTTATTCCAATACAGCAGAGAGCAGTATGTATCTCCGCAGGGTGTGCTCATACAGGAACAATACACATATACAACGGGCCCTGCGCTATTACACCCAGTCTGACCTGAGCGAGAGGACGTGGGGCTTATTCCAATACAGCAGAGAGCAGTATGTATCTCCGCAGGGTGTGCTCATACAGGAACAATACACATATACAACGGGCCCTGCGCTATTACACCCAGTCTGACCTGAGCGAGAGGACGTGGGGCTTATTCCAATACAGCAGAGAGCAGTATGTATCTCCGCAGGGTGTGCTCATACAGGAACAATACACATATACAACGGGCCCTGCGCTATTACACCCAGTCTGACCTGAGCGAGAGGACGTGGGGCTTATTCCAATACAGCAGAGAGCAGTATGTATCTCCGCAGGGTGTGCTCATACAGGAACAATACACATATACAACGGGCCCTGCGCTATTACACCCAGTCTGACCTGAGCGAGAGGACGTGGGGCTTATTCCAATACAGCAGAGAGCAGTATGTATCTCCGCAGGGTGTGCTCATACAGGAACAATACACATATACAACGGGCCCTGCGCTATTACACCCAGTCTGACCTGAGCGAGAGGACGTGGGGCTTATTCCAATACAGCAGAGAGCAGTATGTATCTCCGCAGGGTGTGCTCATACAGGAACAATACACATATACAACGGGCCCTGCGCTATTACACCCAGTCTGACCTGAGCGAGAGGACGTGGGGCTTATTCCAATACAGCAGAGAGCAGTATGTATCTCCGCAGGGTGTGCTCATACAGGAACAATACACATATACAACGGGCCCTGCGCTATTACACCCAGTCTGACCTGAGCGAGAGGACGTGGGGCTTATTCCAATACAGCAGAGAGCAGTATGTATCTCCGCAGGGTGTGCTCATACAGGAACAATACACATATACAACGGGCCCTGCGCTATTACACCCAGTCTGACCTGAGCGAGAGGACGTGGGGCTTATTCCAATACAGCAGAGAGCAGTATGTATCTCCGCAGGGTGTGCTCATACAGGAACAATACACATATACAACGGGCCCTGCGCTATTACACCCAGTCTGACCTGAGCGAGAGGACGTGGGGCTTATTCCAATACAGCAGAGAGCAGTATGTATCTCCGCAGGGTGTGCTCATACAGGAACAATACACATATACAACGGGCCCTGCGCTATTACACCCAGTCTGACCTGAGCGAGAGGACGTGGGGCTTATTCCAATACAGCAGAGAGCAGTATGTATCTCCGCAGGGTGTGCTCATACAGGAACAATACACATATACAACGGGCCCTGCGCTATTACACCCAGTCTGACCTGAGCGAGAGGACGTGGGGCTTATTCCAATACAGCAGAGAGCAGTATGTATCTCCGCAGGGTGTGCTGATACAGGAACAATACACATATACAACGGGCCCTGCGCTATTACACCCAGTCTGACCTGAGCGAGAGGACGTGGGGCTTATTCCAATACAGCAGAGAGCAGTATGTATCTCCGCAGGGTGTGCTCATACAGGAACAATACACATATACAACGGGCCCTGCGCTATTACACCCAGTCTGACCTGAGCGAGAGGACGTGGGGCTTATTCCAATACAGCAGAGAGCAGTATGTATCTCCGCAGGGTGTGCTCATACAGGAACAATACACATATACAACGGGCCCTGCGCTATTACACCCAGTCTGACCTGAGCGAGAGGACGTGGGGCTTATTCCAATACAGCAGAGAGCAGTATGTATCTCCGCAGGGTGTGCTCATACAGGAACAATACACATATACAACGGGTCCCTGCGCTATTACACCCAGTCTGACCTGAGCGAGAGGACGTGGGGCTTATTCCAATACAGCAGAGAGCAGTATGTATCTCCGCAGGGTGTGCTCATACAGGAACAATACACATATACAACGGGCCCTGCGCTATTACACCCAGTCTGACCTGAGCGAGAGGACGTGGGGCTTATTCCAATACAGCAGAGAGCAGTATGTATCTCCGCAGGGTGTGCTCATACAGGAACAATACACATATACAACGGGCCCTGCGCTATTACACCCAGTCTGACCTGAGCGAGAGGACGTGGGGCTTATTCCAATACAGCAGAGAGCAGTATGTATCTCCGCAGGGTGTGCTCATACAGGAACAATACACATATACAACGGGCCCTGCGCTATTACACCCAGCCTGACCTGAGCGAGAGGACGTGGGGCTTATTCCAATACAGCAGAGAGCAGTATGTAACTCGGCAGGGTGTGTTCGTACAGGAACAATACACATATACAACGGGCCCAGCGCTATTACACCCAGTCTGACCTGAGCGAGAGGACGTGGGGCTTATTCCAATACAGCAGAGAGCAGTATGTATCTCCGCAGGGTGTGCTCATACAGGAACAATACACATATACAACGGGCCCTGCGCTATTACACCCAGTCTGACCTGAGCGAGAGGACGTGGGGCTTATTCCAATACAGCAGAGAGCAGTATGTATCTCCGCAGGGTGTGCTCATACAGGAACAATACACATATACAACGGGCCCTGCGCTATTACACCCAGTCTGACCTGAGCGAGAGGGAAACGTGGGGCTTATTCCAATACAGCAGAGAGCAGTATGTATCTCCGCAGGGTGTGCTCATACAGGAACAATACACATATACAACGGGCCCTGCGCTATTACACCCAGTCTGACCTGAGCGAGAGGACGTGGGGCTTATTCCAATACAGCAGAGAGCAGTATGTATCTCCGCAGGGTGTGCTCATACAGGAACAATACACATATACAACGGGCCCTGCACTGTGTATTACACCCAGTCTGACCTGAGCGAGAGGACGTGGGTCTTATTTGAATACAGCAGAGAGCAGTATGTATCTCCGCAGGGTGTGCTCATACAGGAACAATACACATATACAACGGGCCCTGCGCTATTACACCCAGTCTGACCTGAGCGAGAGGACGTGGGGCTTATTCCAATACAGCAGAGAGCAGTATGTATCTCCGCAGGGTGTGCTCATACAGGAACAATACACATATACAACGGGCCCTGCGCTATTACACCCAGCCTGACCTGAGCGAGAGGACGTGGGGCTTATTCCAATACAGCAGAGAGCAGTATGCATCTCCGCAGGGTGTGCTCATACAGGAACAATACACATATACAACGGGCCCTGCGCTATTACCCCCAGTCTGACCTGAGCGAGAGGACGTGGGGCTTATTCCAAAACAGCAGAGAGCAGTATGTATCTCCGCAGGGTGTGCTCATACAGGAACAATACACATATACAACGGGCCCTGCGCTATTACACCCAGTCTGACCTGAGCGAGAGGACGTGGGGCTTATTCCAATACAGCAGAGAGCAGTATGTATCTCCGCAGGGTGTGCTCATACAGGAACAATACACATATACAACGGGCCCTGCGCTATTACACCCAGTCTGACCTGAGCGAGAGGACGTGGGGCTTATTCCAATACAGCAGAGAGCAGTATGTATCTCCGCAGGGTGTGCTCATACAGGAACAATACACATATACAACGGGCCCTGCGCTATTACACCCAGTCTGACCTGAGCGAGAGGACGTGGGGCTTATTCCAATACAGCAGAGAGCAGTATGTATCTCCGCAGGGTGTGCTCATACAGGAACAATACACATATACAACGGGCCCTGCGCTATTACACCCAGCCTGACCTGAGCGAGAGGACGTGGGGCTTATTCCAATACAGCAGAGAGCAGTATGTAACTCCGCAGGGTGTGTTCGTACAGGAACAATACACATATACAACGGGCCCAGCGCTATTACACCCAGTCTGACCTGAGCGAGAGGACGTGGGGCTTATTCCAATACAGCAGAGAGCAGTATGTATCTCCGCAGGGTGTGCTCATACAGGAACAATACACATATACAACGGGCCCTGCGCTATTACACCCAGTCTGACCTGAGCGAGAGGACGTGGGGCTTATTCCAATACAGCAGAGAGCAGTATGTATCTCCGCAGGGTGTGCTCATACAGGAACAATACACATATACAACGGGCCCTGCGCTATTACACCCAGTCTGACCTGAGCGAGAGGACGTGGGGCTTATTCCAATACAGCAGAGAGCAGTATGTATCTCCGCAGGGTGTGCTCATACAGGAACAATACACATATACAACGGGCCCTGCGCTATTACACCCAGTCTGACCTGAGCGAGAGGACGTGGGGCTTATTCCAATACAGCAGAGAGCAGTATGTATCTCCGCAGGGTGTGCTGATACAGGAACAATACACATATACAACGGGCCCTGCACTGTGTATTACACCCAGTCTGACCTGAGCGAGAGGACGTGGGTCTTATTTGAATACAGCAGAGAGCAGTATGTATCTCCGCAGGGTGTGCTCATACAGGAACAATACACATATACAACGGGCCCTGCGCTATTACACCCAGTCTGACCTGAGCGAGAGGACGTGGGGCTTATTCCAATACAGCAGAGAGCAGTATATATCTCCGCAGGGTGTGCTCATACAGGAACAATACACATATACAACGGGCCCTGCGCTATTACACCCAGTCTGACCTGAGCGAGAGGACGTGGGGCTTATTCCAATACAGCAGAGAGCAGTATGTATCTCCGCAGGGTGTGCTCATACAGGAACAATACACATATACAACGGGCCCTGCGCTATTACACCCAGCCTGACCTGAGCGAGAGGACGTGGGGCTTATTCCAATACAGCAGAGAGCAGTATGCATCTCCGCAGGGTGTGCTCATACAGGAACAATACACATATACAACGGGCCCTGCGCTATTACCCCCAGTCTGACCTGAGCGAGAGGACGTGGGGCTTATTCCAAAACAGCAGAGAGCAGTATGTATCTCCGCAGGGTGTGCTCATACAGGAACAATACACATATACAACGGGCCCTGCGCTATTACACCCAGTCTGACCTGAGCGAGAGGACGTGGGGCTTATTCCAATACAGCAGAGCAGTATGTGTCTCCGCAGGGTGTGCTCATACAGGAACAATACACATATACAACGTGCCCTGCGCTATTACACCCAGTCTGACCTGAGCGAGAGGACGTGGGGCTTATTCCAATACAGCAGAGAGCAGTATGTATCTCCGCAGGGTGTGCTCATACAGGAACAATACACATATACAACGGGCCCTGCGCTATTACACCCAGTCTGACCTGAGCGAGAGGACGTGGGGCTTATTCCAATACAGCAGAGAGCAGTATGTATCTCCGCAGGGTGTGCTGATACAGGAACAATACACATATACAACGGGCCCTGCGCTATTACACCCAGTCTGACCTGAGCGAGAGGACGTGCGGTTTATTCCAATACAGCAGAGAGCAGTACGTATCTCCGCAGGGTGTGCTCATACAGGAACAATACACATATACAACGGGCCCTGCGCTATTACACCCAGTCTGACCTGAGCGAGAGGACGTGGGGCTTATTCCAATACAGCAGAGAGCAGTATGTATCTCCGCAGGGTGTGCTCATACAGGAACAATACACATATACAACGGGCCCTGCGCTGTGTATTACACCCAGTCTGACCTGAGCGAGAGGACGTGGGGCTTATTCCAATACAGCAGAGAGCAGTATGTATCTCCGCAGGGTGTGCTCATACAGGAACAATACACATATACAACGGGCCCTGCGCTATTACACCCAGTCTGACCTGAGCGAGAGGACGTGGGGCTTATTCGAATACAGCAGAGAGCAGTATATATCTCCGCAGGGTGTGCTCATACAGGAACAATACACATATACAACGGGCCCTGCGCTATTACACCCAGTCTGACCTGAGCGAGAGGACGTGGGGCTTATTCCAATACAGCAGAGAGCAGTATGTATCTCCACAGGGTGTGCTCATACAGGAACAATACACATATACAACGGGCCCTGCGCTATTACACCCAGTCTGACCTGAGCGAGAGGACGTGGGGCTTATTCGAATACAGCAGAGAGCAGTATATATCTCCGCAGGGTGTGCTCATACAGGAACAATACACATATACAACGGGCCCTGCGCTATTACACCCAGTCTGACATGAGCGAGAGGACGTGGGGCTTATTCCAATACAGCAGAGAGCAGTATGTATCTCCGCAGGGTGTGCTGATACAGGAACAATACACATATACAACGGGCCCTGCGCTATTACACCCAGTCTGACCTGAGCGAGAGGACGTGGGGCTTATTCCAATACAGCAGAGAGCAGTATGTATCTCCGCAGGGTGTGCTCATACAGGAACAATACACATATACAACGGGCCCTGCGCTATTACACCCAGTCTGACATGAGCGAGAGGACGTGGGGCTTATTCCAATACAGCAGAGAGCAGTATGTATCTCCGCAGGGTGTGCTCATACAGGAACAATACACATATACAACGGGCCCTGCGCTATTACACCCAGTCTGACCTGAGCGAGAGGACGTGGGGCTTATTCCAATACAGCAGAGAGCAGTATGTATCTCCGCAGGGTGTGCTGATACAGGAACAATACACATATACAACGGGCCCTGCGCTATTACACCCAGTCTGACCTGAGCGAGAGGACGTGGGGCTTATTCCAATACAGCAGAGAGCAGTATGTATCTCCGCAGGGTGTGCTGATACAGGAACAATACACATATACAACGGGCCCTGCGCTATTACACCCAGTCTGACCTGAGCGAGAGGACGTGGGGCTTATTCCAATACAGCAGAGAGCAGTATGTATCTCCGCAGGGTGTGCTCACACAGGAACAATACACATATACAACGGGCCCTGCGCTATTACACCCAGTCTGACCTGAGCGAGAGGACGTGGGGCTTATTCCAATACAGCAGAGAGCAGTATGTATCTCCGCAGGGTGTGCTCATACAGGAACAATACACATATACAACGGGCCCTGCGCTATTACACCCAGTCTGACATGAGCGAGAGGACGTGGGGCTTATTCCAATACAGCAGAGAGCAGTATGTATCTCCGCAGGGTGTGCTGATACAGGAACAATACACATATACAACGGGCCCTGCGCTATTACACCCAGTCTGACCTGAGCGAGAGGACGTGCGGTTTATTCCAATACAGCAGAGAGCAGTACGTATCTCCGCAGGGTGTGCTCATACAGGAACAATACACATATACAACGGGCCCTGCGCTGTGTATTACACCCAGTCTGACCTGAGCGAGAGGACGTGGGGCTTATTCCAATACAGCAGAGAGCAGTATGTATCTCCGCAGGGTGTGCTCATACAGGAACAATACACATATACAACGGGCCCTGCGCTATTACACCCAGTCTGACATGAGCGAGAGGACGTGGGGCTTATTCCAATACAGCAGAGAGCAGTATGTATCTCCGCAGGGTGTGCTGATACAGGAACAATACACATATACAACGGGCCCTGCGCTATTACACCCAGTCTGACCTGAGCGAGAGGACGTGGGGCTTATTCCAATACAGCAGAGAGCAGTATGTATCTCCGCAGGGTGTGCTCTTACAGGAACAATACACATATACAACGGGCCCTGCGCTATTACACCCAGTCTGACCTGAGCGAGAGGACGTGGGGCTTATTCCAATACAGCAGAGAGCAGTATGTATCTCCGCAGGGTGTGCTCATACAGGAACAATACACATATACAACGGGCCCTGCGCTATTACACCCAGTCTGACATGAGCGAGAGGACGTGGGGCTTATTCCAATACAGCAGAGAGCAGTATGTATCTCCGCAGGGTGTGCTCATACAGGAACAATACACATATACAACGGGCCCTGCGCTATTACACCCAGTCTGACCTGAGCGAGAGGACGTGGGGCTTATTCCAATACAGCAGAGAGCAGTATGTATCTCCGCAGGGTGTGCTCATACAGGAACAATACACATATACAACGGGCCCTGCGCTATTACACCCAGTCTGACCTGAGCGAGAGGACGTGGGGCTTATTCCAATACAGCAGAGAGCAGTATGTATCTCCGCAGGGTGTGCTGATACAGGAACAATACACATATACAACGGGCCCTGCGCTATTACACCCAGTCTGACCTGAGCGAGAGGACGTGGGGCTTATTCCAATACAGCAGAGAGCAGTATGTATCTCCGCAGGGTGTGCTCACACAGGAACAATACACATATACAACGGGCCCTGCGCTATTACACCCAGTCTGACCTGAGCGAGAGGACGTGGGGCTTATTCCAATACAGCAGAGAGCAGTATGCATCTCCGCAGGGTGTGCTCATACAGGAACAATACTCATATACAACGGGCCCAGCGCTATTACACCCAGTCTGACCTGAGCGAGAGGACGTGGGGCTTATTCCAATACAGCAGAGAGCAGTATGTATCTCCGCAGGGTGTGCTCATACAGGAACAATACACATATACAACGGGCCCTGCGCTATTACACCCAGTCTGACCTGAGCGAGAGGACGTGGGGCTTATTCCAATACAGCAGAGAGCAGTATGTATCTCCGCAGGGTGTGCTGATACAGGAACAATACACATATACAACGGGCCCTGCACTATTACCCCCAGTCTGACCTGAGCGAGAGGACGTGGGGCTTATTCCAATACAGCAGAGAGCAGTATGTATCTCCGCAGGGTGTGCTCATACAGGAACAATACACATATACAACGGGCCCTGCGCTATTACACCCAGTCTGACCTGAGCGAGAGGACGTGGGGCTTATTCCAATACAGCAGAGAGCAGTATGTATCTCCGCAGGGTGTGCTCATACAGGAACAATACACATATACAACGGGCCCTGCGCTATTACACCCAGTCTGACCTGAGCGAGAGGACGTGGGGCTTATTCCAATACAGCAGAGAGCAGTATGTATCTCCGCAGGGTGTGCTCATACAGGAACAATACACATATACAACGGGTCCTGCGCTATTACACCCAGTCTGACCTGAGCGAGAGGACGTGGGGCTTATTCCAATACAGCAGAGAGCAGTATGTATCTCCGCAGGGTGTGCTCATACAGGAACAATACACATATACAACGGGCCCTGCGCTATTACACCCAGTCTGACCTGAGCGAGAGGACGTAGGGCTTATTCCAATACAGCAGAGAGCAGTATGTATCTCCGCAGGGTGTGCTCATACAGGAACAATACACATATACAACGGGCCCTGCGCTATTACACCCAGTCTGACCTGAGCGAGAGGACGTGGGGCTTATTCCAATACAGCAGAGAGCAGTATGTATCTCCGCAGGGTGTGCTCATACAGGAACAATACACATATACAACGGGCCCTGCGCTATTACACCCAGCCTGACCTGAGCGAGAGGACGTGGGGCTTATTCCAATACAGCAGAGAGCAGTATGTAACTCCGCAGGGTGTGTTCGTACAGGAACAATACACATATACAACGGGCCCTGCGCTATTACACCCAGTCTGACCTGAGCGAGAGGACGTGGGGCTTATTCCAATACAGCAGAGAGCAGTATGTATCTCCGCAGGGTGTGCTCATACAGGGACAATACACATATACAACGGGCCCTGCGCTATTACACCCAGTCTGACCTGAGCGAGAGGACGTGGGGCTTATTCCAATACAGCAGAGAGCAGTATGTATCTCCGCAGGGTGTGCTCATACAGGAACAATACACATATACAACGGGCCCTGCGCTATTACACCCAGTCTGACCTGAGCGAGAGGACGTGGGGCTTATTCCAATACAGCAGAGAGCAGTATGCATCTCCGCAGGGTGTGCTCATACAGGAACAATACACATATACAACGGGCCCTGCGCTATTACACCCAGTCTGACCTGAGCGAGAGGACGTGGGGCTTATTCCAATACAGCAGAGAGCAGTATGTATCTCCGCAGGGTGTGCTCATACAGGAACAATACACATATACAACGGGCCCTGCACTGTGTATTACACCCAGTCTGACCTGAGCGAGAGGATGTGGGTCTTATTTGAATACAGCAGAGAGCAGTATGTATCTCCGCAGGGTGTGCTCATACAGGAACAATACACATATACAACGGGCCCTGCGCTATTACACCCAGTCTGACCTGAGCGAGAGGACGTGGGGCTTATTCCAATACAGCAGAGAGCAGTATGTATCTCCGCAGGGTGTGCTCATACAGGAACAATACACATATACAACGGGCCCTGCGCTATTACACCCAGCCTGACCTGAGCGAGAGGACGTGGGGCTTATTCCAATACAGCAGAGAGCAGTATGCATCTCCGCAGGGTGTGCTCATACAGGAATAATACACATATACAACGGGCCCTGCGCTATTACCCCCAGTCTGACCTGAGCGAGAGGACGTGGGGCTTATTCCAATACAGCAGAGAGCAGTATGTATCTCCGCAGGGTGTGCTCATACAGGAACAATACACATATACAACGGGCCCTGCGCTATTACACCCAGTCTGACCTGAGCGAGAGGACGTGGGGCTTATTCCAATACAGCAGAGAGCAGTATGTATCTCCGCAGGGTGTGCTCATACAGGAACAATACACATATACAACGGGCCCTGCGCTATTACACCCAGTCTGACCTGAGCGAGAGGACGTGGGGCTTATTACAATACAGCAGAGAGCAGTATGTATCTCCGCAGGGTGTGCTCATACAGGAACAATACACATATACAACGGGCCCTGCACTGTGTATTACACCCAGTCTGACCTGAGCGAGAGGATGTGGGTCTTATTTGAATACAGCAGAGAGCAGTATGTATCTCCGCAGGGTGTGCTCATACAGGAACAATACACATATACAACGGGCCCTGCGCTATTACACCCAGTCTGACCTGAGCGAGAGGACGTGGGGCTTATTCCAATACAGCAGAGAGCAGTATGTATCTCCGCAGGGTGTGCTCATACAGGAACAATACACATATACAACGGGCCCTGCGCTATTACACCCAGCCTGACCTGAGCGAGAGGACGTGGGGCTTATTCCAATACAGCAGAGAGCAGTATGCATCTCCGCAGGGTGTGCTCATACAGGAACAATACACATATACAACGGGCCCTGCGCTATTACCCCCAGTCTGACCTGAGCGAGAGGACGTGGGGCTTATTCCAATACAGCAGAGAGCAGTATGTATCTCCGCAGGGTGTGCTGATACAGGAACAATACACATATACAACGGGCCCTGCACTATTACACCCAGTCTGACCTGAGCGAGAGGACGTGGGGCTTATTCCAATACAGCAGAGCAGTATGTGTCTCCGCAGGGTGTGCTCATACAGGAACAATACACATATACAACGGGCCCTGCGCTATTACACCCAGTCTGACCTGAGCGAGAGGACGTGGGGCTTATTCCAATACAGCAGAGAGCAGTATGTATCTCCGCAGGGTGTGCTCATACAGGAACAATACACATATACAACGGGCCCTGCGCTATTACACCCAGTCTGACCTGAGCGAGAGGACGTGGGGCTTATTCCAATACAGCAGAGAGCAGTATGTATCTCCGCAGGGTGTGCTGATACAGGAACAATACACATATACAACGGGCCCTGCGCTATTACACCCAGTCTGACCTGAGCGAGAGGACGTGCGGTTTATTCCAATACAGCAGAGAGCAGTATGTATCTCCGCAGGGTGTGCTCATACAGGAACAATACACATATACAACGGGCCCTGCGCTGTGTATTACACCCAGTCTGACCTGAGCGAGAGGACGTGGGGCTTATTCCAATACAGCAGAGAGCAGTATGTATCTCCGCAGGGTGTGCTCATACAGGAACAATACACATATACAACGGGCCCTGCGCTATTACACCCAGTCTGACCTGAGCGAGAGGACGTGGGGCTTATTCCAATACAGCAGAGAGCAGTATGTATCTCCGCAGGGTGTGCTCATACAGGAACAATACACATATACAACGGGCCCTGCGCTATTACACCCAGTCTGACCTGAGCGAGAGGACGTGGGGCTTATTCGAATACAGCAGAGAGCAGTATATATCTCCGCAGGGTGTGCTCATACAGGAACAATACACATATACAACGGGCCCTGCGCTATTACACCCAGTCTGACCTGAGCGAGAGGACGTGGGGCTTATTCCAATACAGCAGAGAGCAGTATGTATCTCCACAGGGTGTGCTCATACAGGAACAATACACATATACAACGGGCCCTGCGCTATTACACCCAGTCTGACCTGAGCGAGAGGACGTGGGGCTTATTCGAATACAGCAGAGAGCAGTATATATCTCCGCAGGGTGTGCTCATACAGGAACAATACACATATACAACGGGCCCTGCGCTATTACACCCAGTCTGACATGAGCGAGAGGACGTGGGGCTTATTCCAATACAGCAGAGAGCAGTATATATCTCCGCAGGGTGTGCTGATACAGGAACAATACACATATACAACGGGCCCTGCGCTATTACACCCAGTCTGACCTGAGCGAGAGGACGTGGGGCTTATTCCAATACAGCAGAGAGCAGTATGTATCTCCGCAGGGTGTGCTCATACAGGAACAATACACATATACAACGGGCCCTGCGCTATTACACCCAGTCTGACATGAGCGAGAGGACGTGGGGCTTATTCCAATACAGCAGAGAGCAGTATGTATCTCCGCAGGGTGTGCTCATACAGGAACAATACACATATACAACGGGCCCTGCGCTATTACACCCAGTCTGACCTGAGCGAGAGGACGTGGGGCTTATTCCAATACAGCAGAGAGCAGTATGTATCTCCGCAGGGTGTGCTCATACAGGAACAATACACATATACAACGGGCCCTGCGCTATTACACCCAGTCTGACCTGAGCGAGAGGACGTGGGGCTTATTCCAATACAGCAGAGAGCAGTATGTATCTCCGCAGGGTGTGCTGATACAGGAACAATACACATATACAACGGGCCCTGCGCTATTACACCCAGTCTGACCTGAGCGAGAGGACGTGGGGCTTATTCCAATACAGCAGAGAGCAGTATGTATCTCCGCAGGGTGTGCTCACACAGGAACAATACACATATACAACGGGCCCTGCGCTATTACACCCAGTCTGACCTGAGCGAGAGGACGTGGGGCTTATTCCAATACAGCAGAGAGCAGTATGTATCTCCGCAGGGTGTGCTCATACAGGAACAATACACATATACAACGGGCCCTGCGCTATTACACCCAGTCTGACCTGAGCGAGAGGACGTGGGGCTTATTCCAATACAGCAGAGAGCAGTATGTATCTCCGCAGGGTGTGCTCATACAGGAACAATACTCATATACAACGGGCCCAGCGCTATTACACCCAGTCTGACCTGAGCGAGAGGACGTGGGGCTTATTCCAATACAGCAGAGAGCAGTATGTATCTCCGCAGGGTGTGCTGATACAGGAACAATACACATATACAACGGGCCCTGCACTATTACCCCCAGTCTGACCTGAGCGAGAGGACGTGGGGCTTATTCCAATACAGCAGAGAGCAGTATGTATCTCCGCAGGGTGTGCTCATACAGGAACAATACACATATACAACGGGCCCTGCGCTATTACACCCAGTCTGACCTGAGCGAGAGGACGTGGGGCTTATTCCAATACAGCAGAGAGCAGTATGTATCTCCGCAGGGTGTGCTCATACAGGAACAATACACATATACAACGGGTCCTGCGCTATTACACCCAGTCTGACCTGAGCGAGAGGACGTGGGGCTTATTCCAATACAGCAGAGAGCAGTATGTATCTCCGCAGGGTGTGCTCATACAGGAACAATACACATATACAACGGGCCCTGCGCTATTACACCCAGTCTGACCTGAGCGAGAGGACGTGGGGCTTATTCCAATACAGCAGAGAGCAGTATGTATCTCCGCAGGGTGTGCTCATACAGGAACAATACACATATACAACGGGTCCTGCGCTATTACACCCAGTCTGACCTGAGCGAGAGGACGTGGGGCTTATTCCAATACAGCAGAGAGCAGTATGTATCTCCGCAGGGTGTGCTCATACAGGAACAATACACATATACAACGGGCCCTGCGCTATTACACCCAGTCTGACCTGAGCGAGAGGACGTGGGGCTTATTCCAATACAGCAGAGAGCAGTATGTATCTCCGCAGGGTGTGCTCATACAGGAACAATACACATATACAACGGGCCCTGCGCTATTACACCCAGTCTGACCTGAGCGAGAGGACGTGGGGCTTATTCCAATACAGCAGAGAGCAGTATGTATCTCCGCAGGGTGTGCTCATACAGGAACAATACACATATACAACGGGCCCTGCGCTATTACACCCAGCCTGACCTGAGCGAGAGGACGTGGGGCTTATTCCAATACAGCAGAGAGCAGTATGTAACTCCGCAGGGTGTGTTCGTACAGGAACAATACACATATACAACGGGCCCTGCGCTATTACACCCAGTCTGACCTGAGCGAGAGGACGTGGGGCTTATTCCAATACAGCAGAGAGCAGTATGTATCTCCGCAGGGTGTGCTCATACAGGAACAATACACATATACAACGGGCCCTGCGCTATTACACCCAGTCTGACCTGAGCGAGAGGACGTGGGGCTTATTCCAATACAGCAGAGAGCAGTATGTATCTCCGCAGGGTGTGCTCATACAGGAACAATACACATATACAACGGGCCCTGCACTGTGTATTACACCCAGTCTGACCTGAGCGAGAGGATGTGGGTCTTATTTGAATACAGCAGAGAGCAGTATGTATCTCCGCAGGGTGTGCTCATACAGGAACAATACACATATACAACGGGCCCTGCGCTATTACACCCAGTCTGACCTGAGCGAGAGGACGTGGGGCTTATTCCAATACAGCAGAGAGCAGTATGTATCTCCGCAGGGTGTGCTCATACAGGAACAATACACATATACAACGGGCCCTGCGCTATTACACCCAGCCTGACCTGAGCGAGAGGACGTGGGGCTTATTCCAATACAGCAGAGAGCAGTATGCATCTCCGCAGGGTGTGCTCATACAGGAACAATACACATATACAACGGGCCCTGCGCTATTACCCCCAGTCTGACCTGAGCGAGAGGACGTGGGGCTTATTCCAATACAGCAGAGAGCAGTATGTATCTCCGCAGGGTGTGCTCATACAGGAACAATACACATATACAACGGGCCCTGCGCTATTACACCCAGTCTGACCTGAGCGAGAGGACGTGGGGCTTATTCCAATACAGCAGAGCAGTATGTGTCTCCGCAGGGTGTGCTCATACAGGAACAATACACATATACAACGTGCCCTGCGCTATTACACCCAGTCTGACCTGAGCGAGAGGACGTGGGGCTTATTCCAATACAGCAGAGAGCAGTATGTATCTCCGCAGGGTGTGCTGATACAGGAACAATACACATATACAACGGGCCCTGCGCTATTACACCCAGTCTGACCTGAGCGAGAGGACGTGGGGCTTATTCCAATACAGCAGAGAGCAGTATGTATCTCCGCAGGGTGTGCTCATACAGGAACAATACACATATACAACGGGCCCTGCGCTATTACACCCAGTCTGACCTGAGCGAGAGGACGTGGGGCTTATTCCAATACAGCAGAGAGCAGTATGTATCTCCGCAGGGTGTGCTGATACAGGAACAATACACATATACAACGGGCCCTGCGCTATTACACCCAGTCTGACCTGAGCGAGAGGACGTGGGGCTTATTCCAATACAGCAGAGAGCAGTATGTATCTCCGCAGGGTGTGCTCACACAGGAACAATACACATATACAACGGGCCCTGCGCTATTACACCCAGTCTGACCTGAGCGAGAGGACGTGGGGCTTATTCCAATACAGCAGAGAGCAGTATGTATCTCCGCAGGGTGTGCTCATACAGGAACAATACTCATATACAACGGGCCCAGCGCTATTACACCCAGTCTGACCTGAGCGAGAGGACGTGGGGCTTATTCCAATACAGCAGAGAGCAGTATGTATCTCCGCAGGGTGTGCTCATACAGGAACAATACACATATACAACGGGCCCTGCGCTATTACACCCAGTCTGACCTGAGCGAGAGGACGTGGGGCTTATTCCACTACAGCAGAGAGCAGTATGTATCTCCGCAGGGTGTGCTCATACAGGAACAATACACATATACAACGGGCCCTGCGCTATTACACCCAGTCTGACCTGAGCGAGAGGACGTGGGGCTTATTCCAATACAGCAGAGAGCAGTATGTATCTCCGCAGGGTGTGCTCATACAGGAACAATACACATATACAACGGGCCCTGCGCTATTACACCCAGTCTGACCTGAGCGAGAGGACGTGGGGCTTATTCCAATACAGCAGAGAGCAGTATGTATCTCCGCAGGGTGTGCTCATACAGGAACAATACACATATACAACGGGCCGTGCGCTATTACACCCAGTCTGACCTGAGCGAGAGGACGTGGGGCTTATTCCAATACAGCAGAGAGCAGTATGTATCTCCGCAGGGTGTGCTCATACAGGAACAATACACATATACAACGGGCCCTGCGCTATTACACCCAGCCTGACCTGAGCGAGAGGACGTGGGGCTTATTCCAATACAGCAGAGAGCAGTATGCATCTCCGCAGGGTGTGCTCATACAGGAACAATACACATATACAACGGGCCCTGCGCTATTACCCCCAGTCTGACCTGAGCGAGAGGACGTGGGGCTTATTCCAAAACAGCAGAGAGCAGTATGTATCTCCGCAGGGTGTGCTCATACAGGAACAATACACATATACAACGGGCCCTGCGCTATTACACCCAGTCTGACCTGAGCGAGAGGACGTGGGGCTTATTCCAATACAGCAGAGCAGTATGTGTCTCCGCAGGGTGTGCTCATACAGGAACAATACACATATACAACGTGCCCTGCGCTATTACACCCAGTCTGACCTGAGCGAGAGGACGTGGGGCTTATTCCAATACAGCAGAGAGCAGTATGTATCTCCGCAGGGTGTGCTCATACAGGAACAATACACATATACAACGGGCCCTGCGCTATTACACCCAGTCTGACCTGAGCGAGAGGACGTGGGGCTTATTCCAATACAGCAGAGAGCAGTATGTATCTCCGCAGGGTGTGCTGATACAGGAACAATACACATATACAACGGGCCCTGCGCTATTACACCCAGTCTGACCTGAGCGAGAGGACGTGCGGTTTATTCCAATACAGCAGAGAGCAGTACGTATCTCCGCAGGGTGTGCTCATACAGGAACAATACACATATACAACGGGCCCTGCGCTGTGTATTACACCCAGTCTGACCTGAGCGAGAGGACGTGGGGCTTATTCCAATACAGCAGAGAGCAGTATGTATCTCCGCAGGGTGTGCTCATACAGGAACAATACACATATACAACGGGCCCTGCGCTATTACACCCAGTCTGACCTGAGCGAGAGGACGTGGGGCTTATTCGAATACAGCAGAGAGCAGTATATATCTCCGCAGGGTGTGCTCATACAGGAACAATACACATATACAACGGGCCCTGCGCTATTACACCCAGTCTGACCTGAGCGAGAGGACGTGGGGCTTATTCCAATACAGCAGAGAGCAGTATGTATCTCCACAGGGTGTGCTCATACAGGAACAATACACATATACAACGGGCCCTGCGCTATTACACCCAGTCTGACCTGAGCGAGAGGACGTGGGGCTTATTCGAATACAGCAGAGAGCAGTATATATCTCCGCAGGGTGTGCTCATACAGGAACAATACACATATACAACGGGCCCTGCGCTATTACACCCAGTCTGACATGAGCGAGAGGACGTGGGGCTTATTCCAATACAGCAGAGAGCAGTATGTATCTCCGCAGGGTGTGCTGATACAGGAACAATACACATATACAACGGGCCCTGCGCTATTACACCCAGTCTGACCTGAGCGAGAGGACGTGGGGCTTATTCCAATACAGCAGAGAGCAGTATGTATCTCCGCAGGGTGTGCTCATACAGGAACAATACACATATACAACGGGCCCTGCGCTATTACACCCAGTCTGACATGAGCGAGAGGACGTGGGGCTTATTCCAATACAGCAGAGAGCAGTATGTATCTCCGCAGGGTGTGCTCATACAGGAACAATACACATATACAACGGGCCCTGCGCTATTACACCCAGTCTGACCTGAGCGAGAGGACGTGGGGCTTATTACAATACAGCAGAGAGCAGTATGTATCTCCGCAGGGTGTGCTCATACAGGAACAATACACATATACAACGGGCCCTGCGCTATTACACCCAGTCTGACCTGAGCGAGAGGACGTGGGGCTTATTCCAATACAGCAGAGAGCAGTATGTATCTCCGCAGGGTGTGCTCATACAGGAACAATACACATATACAACGGGCCCTGCGCTATTACACCCAGTCTGACCTGAGCGAGAGGACGTGGGGCTTATTCCAATACAGCAGAGAGCAGTATGTATCTCCGCAGGGTGTGCTCATACAGGAACAATACACATATACAACGGGCCCTGCGCTATTACACCCAGTCTGACCTGAGCGAGAGGACGTGGGGCTTATTCCAATACAGCAGAGAGCAGTATGTATCTCCGCAGGGTGTGCTCATACAGGAACAATACACATATACAACGGGCCCTGCGCTATTACACCCAGTCTGACCTGAGCGAGAGGACGTGGGGCTTATTCCAATACAGCAGAGAGCAGTATGTATCTCCGCAGGGTGTGCTCATACAGGAACAATACACATATACAACGGGCCCTGCGCTGTGTATTACACCCAGTCTGACATGAGCGAGAGGACGTGGGGCTTATTCCAATACAGCAGAGAGCAGTATGTATCTCCGCAGGGTGTGCTGATACAGGAACAATACACATATACAACGGGCCCTGCGCTATTACACCCAGTCTGACCTGAGCGAGAGGACGTGGGGCTTATTCCAATACAGCAGAGAGCAGTATATATCTCCGCAGGGTGTGCTCATACAGGAACAATACACATATACAACGGGCCCTGCGCTGTGTATTACACCCAGTCTGACATGAGCGAGAGGACGTGGGGCTTATTCCAATACAGCAGAGAGCAGTATGTATCTCCGCAGGGTGTGCTGATACAGGAACAATACACATATACAACGGGCCCTGCGCTATTACACCCAGTCTGACCTGAGCGAGAGGACGTGCGGTTTATTCCAATACAGCAGAGAGCAGTACGTATCTCCGCAGGGTGTGCTCATACAGGAACAATACACATATACAACGGGCCCTGCGCTATTACACCCAGTCTGACCTGAGCGAGAGGACGTGGGGCTTATTCCAATACAGCAGAGAGCAGTATGTATCTCCGCAGGGTGTACTCATACAGGAACAATACACATATACAACGGGCCCTGCGCTGTGTATTACACCCAGTCTGACCTGAGCGAGAGGACGTGGGGCTTATTCCAATACAGCAGAGAGCAGTATGTATCTCCGCAGGGTGTGCTCATACAGGAACAATACACATATACAACGGGCCCTGCGCTATTACACCCAGTCTGACATGAGCGAGAGGACGTGGGGCTTATTCCAATACAGCAGAGAGCAGTATGTATCTCCGCAGGGTGTGCTGATACAGGAACAATACACATATACAACGGGCCCTGCGCTATTACACCCAGTCTGACCTGAGCGAGAGGACGTGGGGCTTATTCCAATACAGCAGAGAGCAGTATGTATCTCCGCAGGGTGTGCTCATACAGGAACAATACACATATACAACGGGCCCTGCGCTATTACACCCAGTCTGACCTGAGCGAGAGGACGTGGGGCTTATTCCAATACAGCAGAGAGCAGTATGTATCTCCGCAGGGTGTGCTCATACAGGAACAATACACATATACAACGGGCCCTGCGCTATTACACCCAGTCTGACATGAGCGAGAGGACGTGGGGCTTATTCCAATACAGCAGAGAGCAGTATGTATCTCCGCAGGGTGTGCTCATACAGGAACAATACACATATACAACGGGCCCTGCGCTATTACACCCAGTCTGACCTGAGCGAGAGGACGTGGGGCTTATTCCAATACAGCAGAGAGCAGTATGTATCTCCGCAGGGTGTGCTGATACAGGAACAATACACATATACAACGGGCCCTGCGCTATTACACCCAGTCTGACCTGAGCGAGAGGACGTGGGGCTTATTCCAATACAGCAGAGAGCAGTATGTATCTCCGCAGGGTGTGCTCACACAGGAACAATACACATATACAACGGGCCCTGCGCTATTACACCCAGTCTGACCTGAGCGAGAGGACGTGGGGCTTATTCCAATACAGCAGAGAGCAGTATGTATCTCCGCAGGGTGTGCTCATACAGGAACAATACTCATATACAACGGGCCCAGCGCTATTACACCCAGTCTGACCTGAGCGAGAGGACGTGGGGCTTATTCCAATACAGCAGAGAGCAGTATGTATCTCCGCAGGGTGTGCTCATACAGGAACAATACACATATACAACGGGCCCTGCGCTATTACACCCAGTCTGACCTGAGCGAGAGGACGTGGGGCTTATTCCAATACAGCAGAGAGCAGTATGTATCTCCGCAGGGTGTGCTGATACAGGAACAATACACATATACAACGGGCCCTGCACTATTACCCCCAGTCTGACCTGAGCGAGAGGACGTGGGGCTTATTCCAATACAGCAGAGAGCAGTATGTATCTCCGCAGGGTGTGCTCATACAGGAACAATACACATATACAACGGGCCCTGCGCTATTACACCCAGTCTGACCTGAGCGAGAGGACGTGGGGCTTATTCCAATACAGCAGAGAGCAGTATGTATCTCCGCAGGGTGTGCTCATACAGGAACAATACACATATACAACGGGCCCTGCGCTATTACACCCAGTCTGACCTGAGCGAGAGGACGTGGGGCTTATTCCAATACAGCAGAGAGCAGTATGTATCTCCGCAGGGTGTGCTCATACAGGAACAATACACATATACAACGGGTCCTGCGCTATTACACCCAGTCTGACCTGAGCGAGAGGACGTGGGGCTTATTCCAATACAGCAGAGAGCAGTATGTATCTCCGCAGGGTGTGCTCATACAGGAACAATACACATATACAACGGGCCCTGCGCTATTACACCCAGTCTGACCTGAGCGAGAGGACGTGGGGCTTATTCCAATACAGCAGAGAGCAGTATGTATCTCCGCAGGGTGTGCTCATACAGGAACAATACACATATACAACGGGCCCTGCGCTATTACACCCAGTCTGACCTGAGCGAGAGGACGTGGGGCTTATTCCAATACAGCAGAGAGCAGTATGTATCTCCGCAGGGTGTGCTCATACAGGAACAATACACATATACAACGGGCCCTGCGCTATTACACCCAGCCTGACCTGAGCGAGAGGACGTGGGGCTTATTCCAATACAGCAGAGAGCAGTATGTAACTCCGCAGGGTGTGTTCGTACAGGAACAATACACATATACAACGGGCCCTGCGCTATTACACCCAGTCTGACCTGAGCGAGAGGACGTGGGGCTTATTCCAATACAGCAGAGAGCAGTATGTATCTCCGCAGGGTGTGCTCATACAGGAACAATACACATATACAACGGGCCCTGCGCTATTACACCCAGTCTGACCTGAGCGAGAGGACGTGGGGCTTATTCCAATACAGCAGAGAGCAGTATGTATCTCCGCAGGGTGTGCTCATACAGGAACAATACACATATACAACGGGCCCTGCGCTATTACACCCAGTCTGACCTGAGCGAGAGGACGTGGGGCTTATTCCAATACAGCAGAGAGCAGTATGTATCTCCGCAGGGTGTGCTCATACAGGAACAATACACATATACAATGGGCCCTGCGCTATTACACCCAGTCTGACCTGAGCGAGAGGACGTGGGGCTTATTCCAATACAGCAGAGAGCAGTATGTATCTCCGCAGGGTGTGCTCATACAGGAACAATACACATATACAACGGGCCCTGCACTGTGTATTACACCCAGTC
This sequence comes from Pseudophryne corroboree, assembly GCF_028390025.1. Taxonomy (NCBI): domain Eukaryota; kingdom Metazoa; phylum Chordata; class Amphibia; order Anura; family Myobatrachidae; genus Pseudophryne; species Pseudophryne corroboree. Next base: position 22,595 of record NW_026969116.1, read on the forward strand.
TGACCTGAGCGAGAGGATGTGGGTCTTATTTGAATACAGCAGAGAGCAGTATGTATCTCCGCAGGGTGTGCTCATACAGGAACAATACACATATACAACGGGCCCTGCGCTATTACACCCAGTCTGACCTGAGCGAGAGGACGTGGGGCTTATTCCAATACAGCAGAGAGCAGTATGTATCTCCGCAGGGTGTGCTCATACAGGAACAATACACATATACAACGGGCCCTGCGCTATTACACCCAGTCTGACCTGAGCGAGAGGACGTGGGGCTTATTCCAATACAGCAGAGCAGTATGTGTCTCCGCAGGGTGTGCTCATACAGGAACAATACACATATACAACGTGCCCTGCGCTATTACACCCAGTCTGACCTGAGCGAGAGGACGTGGGGCTTATTCCAATACAGCAGAGAGCAGTATGTATCTCCGCAGGGTGTGCTCATACAGGAACAATACACATATACAACGGGCCCTGCGCTATTACACCCAGTCTGACCTGAGCGAGAGGACGTGGGGCTTATTCCAATACAGCAGAGAGCAGTATGTATCTCCGCAGGGTGTGCTGATACAGGAACAATACACATATACAACGGGCCCTGCGCTATTACACCCAGTCTGACCTGAGCGAGAGGACGTGCGGTTTATTCCAATACAGCAGAGAGCAGTACGTATCTCCGCAGGGTGTGCTCATACAGGAACAATACACATATACAACGGGCCCTGCGCTGTGTATTACACCCAGTCTGACCTGAGCGAGAGGACGTGGGGCTTATTCCAATACAGCAGAGAGCAGTATGTATCTCCGCAGGGTGTGCTCATACAGGAACAATACACATATACAACGGGCCCTGCGCTATTACACCCAGTCTGACCTGAGCGAGAGGACGTGGGGCTTATTCCAATACAGCAGAGAGCAGTATGTATCTCCGCAGGGTGTGCTCATACAGGAACAATACACATATACAACGGGCCCTGCGCTATTACACCAAGCCTGACCTGAGCGAGAGGACGTGGGGCTTATTCCAATACAGCAGAGAGCAGTATGTATCTCCGCAGGGTGTGCTCATACAGGAACAATACACATATACAACGGGCCCTGCGCTATTACACCCAGTCTGACCTGAGCGAGAGGACGTGGGGCTTATTCCAATACAGCAGAGAGCAGTATGTATCTCCGCAGGGTGTGCTCATACAGGAACAATACACATATACAACGGGCCCCTGCGCTATTACACCCAGTCTGACCTGAGCGAGAGGACGTGGGGCTTATTCCAATACAGCAGAGAGCAGTATGTATCTCCGCAGGGTGTGATCATACAGGAACAATACACATATACAACGGGCCCTGCGCTGTGTATTACACCCAGTCTGACCTGAGCGAGAGGACGTGGGGCTTATTCCAATACAGCAGAGAGCAGTATGTATCTCCGCAGGGTGTGCTCATACAGGAACAATACACATATACAACGGGCCCCTGCGCTATTACACCCAGCCTGACCTGAGCGAGAGGACGTGGGGCTTATTCCAATACAGCAGAGAGCAGTATGTATCTCCGCAGGGTGTGCTCATACAGGAACAATACACATATACAACGGGCCCTGCGCTATTACACCCAGTCTGACCTGAGCGAGGAGGACGTGGGGCTTATTCCAATACAGCAGAGAGCAGTATGTATCTCCGCAGGGTGTGCTCATACAGGAACAATACACATATACAACGGGCCCTGCGCTATTACACCCAGTCTGACCTGAGCGAGAGGACGTGGGGCTTATTCCAATACAGCAGAGAGCAGTATGTATCTCCGCAGGGTGTGCTCATACAGGAACAATACACATATACAACGGGCCCCTGCGCTATTACACCCAGTCTGACCTGAGCGAGAGGACGTGGGGCTTATTCCAATACAGCAGAGAGCAGTATGTATCTCCACAGGGTGTGCTCATACAGGAACAATACACATATACAACGGGCCCTGCGCTATTACACCCCAGTCTGACCTGAGCGAGAGGACGTGGGGCTTATTCCAATACAGCAGAGAGCAGTATGCATCTCCACAGGGTGTGCTCATACAGGAACAAATACACATATACAACGGGCCCTGCGCTATTACACCCAGTCTGACCTGAGCGAGAGGACGTGGGGCTTATTCCAATACAGCAGAGAGCAGTATGTATCTCCGCAGGGTGTGCTGATACAGGAACAATACACATATACAACGGGCCCTGCGCTATTACACCCAGTCTGACCTGAGCGAGAGGACGAGGGGCTTATTCCAATACAGCAGAGAGCAGTATGTATCTCCGCAGGGTGTGCTCACACAGGAACAATACACATATACAACGGGCCCTGCGCTATTACACCCAGTCTGACCTGAGCGAGAGGACGTGGGGCTTATTCCAATACAGCAGAGAGCAGTATGTATCTCCGCAGGGTGTGCTCATACAGGAACAATACTCATATACAACGGGCCCAGCGCTATTACACCCAGTCTGACCTGAGCGAGAGGGACGTGGGGCTTATTCCAATACAGCAGAGAGCAGTATGTATCTCCGCAGGGTGTGCTCATACCAGGAACAATACACATATACAACGGGCCCTGCGCTATTACACCCAGTCTGACCTGAGCGAGAGGACGTGGGGCTTATTCCAATACAGCAGAGAGCAGTATGTATCTCCGCAGGGTGTGCTCATACAGGAACAATACACATATACAACGGGCCTGCGCTATTACACCCAGTCTGACCTGAGCGAGAGGACGTGGGGCTTATTCCAATACAGCAGAGAGCAGTATGTATCTCCGCAGGGTGTGCTCATACAGGAAACAATACACATATACAACGGGCCCTGCGCTATTACACCCAGTCTGACCTGAGCGAGAGGACGTGGGGCTTATTCCAATACAGCAGAGAGCAGTATGTATCTCCGCAGGGTGTGCTGATACAGGAACAATTACACATATACAACGGGGCCCTGCACTATTACCCCCAGTCTGACCTGAGCGAGAGGACGTGGGGCTTATTCCAATACAGCAGAGAGCAGTATGTATCTCCGCAGGGTGTGCTCATACAGGAACAATACACATATACAACGGGCCCTGCGCTATTACACCCAGTCTGACCTGAGCGAGAGGACGTGGGGCTTATTCCAATACAGCAGAGAGCAGTATGTATCTCCGCAGGGTGTGCTCATACAGGAACAATACACATATACAACGGGCCCCTGCGCTATTACACCCAGTCTGACCTGAGCGAGAGGACGTGGGGCTTATTCCAATACAGCAGAGAGGCAGTATGTATCTCCGCAGGGTGTGCTCATACAGGAACAATACACATATACAACGGGTCCTGCGCTATTACACCCAGTCTGACCTGAGCGAGAGGACGTGGGGCTTATTCCAATACAGCAGAGAGCAGTATGTATCTCCGCAGGGTGTGCTCATACAGGAACAATACACATATACAACGGGCCCTGCGCTATTACACCCAGTCTGACCTGAGCGAGAGGACGTGGGGCTTATTCCAATACAGCAGAGAGCAGTATGTATCTCCGCAGGGTGTGCTCATACAGGAACAATACACATATACAACGGGCCCTGCGCTATTACACCCAGTCTGACCTGAGCGAGAGGACGTGGGGCTTATTCCAATACAGCAGAGAGCAGTATGTATCTCCGCAGGGTGTGCTCATACAGGAACAATACACATATACAACGGGCCCTGCGCTATTACACCCCAGCCTGACCTGAGCGAGAGGACGTGGGGCTTATTCCAATACAGCAGAGAGCAGTATGTAACTCGGCAGGGTGTGTTCGTACAGGAACAATACACATATACAACGGGCCCAGCGCTATTACACCCAGTCTGACCTGAGCGAGAGGACGTGGGGCTTATTCCAATACAGCAGAGAGCAGTATGTATCTCCGCAGGGTGTGCTCATACAGGAACAATACACATATACAACGGGCCCTGCGCTATTACACCCAGTCTGACCTGAGCGAGAGGACGTGGGGCTTATTCCAATACAGCAGAGAGCAGTATGTATCTCCGCAGGGTGTGCTCATACAGGAACAATACACATATACAACGGGCCCTGCGCTATTACACCCAGTCTGACCTGAGCGAGAGGGACGTGGGGCTTATTCCAATACAGCAGAGAGCAGTATGTATCTCCGCAGGGTGTGCTCATACAGGAACAATACACATATACAACGGGCCCTGCGCTATTACACCCAGTCCTGACCTGAGCGAGAGGGACGTGGGGCTTATTCCAATACAGCAGAGAGCAGTATGTATCTCCGCAGGGTGTGCTCATACAGGAACAATACACATATACAACGGGCCCTGCACTGTGTATTACACCCAGTCTGACCTGAGCGAGAGGACGTGGGTCTTATTTGAATACAGCAGAGAGCAGTATGTATCTCCGCAGGGTGGTGCTCATACAGGAACAATACACATATACAACGGGCCCTGCGCTATTACACCCAGTCTGACCTGAGCGAGAGGACGTGGGGGCTTATTCCAATACAGCAGAGAGCAGTATGTATCTCCGCAGGGTGTGCTCATACAGGAACAATACCATATACAACGGGCCCTGCGCTATTACACCCAGCCTGACCTGAGCGAGAGGACGTGGGGCTTATTCCAATACAGCAGAGAGCAGTATGCATCTCCGCAGGGTGTGCTCATACAGGAACAATACACATATACAACGGGCCCTGCGCTATTACCCCCAGTCTGACCTGAGCGAGAGGACGTGGGGCTTATTCCAAAACAGCAGAGAGCAGTATGTATCTCCGCAGGGTGTGCTCATACAGGAACAATACACATATACAACGGGCCCCTGCGCTATTACACCCAGTCTGACCTGAGCGAGGAGGACGTGGGGCTTATTCCAATACAGCAGAGAGCAGTATGTATCTCCGCAGGGTGTGCTCATACAGGAACAATACACATATACAACGGGCCCTGCGCTATTACACCCAGTCTGACCTGAGCGAGAGGACGTGGGGCTTATTCCAATACAGCAGAGAGCAGTATGTATCTCCGCAGGGTGTGCTCATACAGGAACAATACACATATACAACGGGCCCTGCGCTATTACACCCAGTCTGACCTGAGCGAGAGGACGTGGGGCTTATTCCAATACAGCAGAGAGCAGTATGTATCTCCGCAGGGTGTGCTCATACAGGAACAATACACATATACAACGGGCCCTGCGCTATTACACCCAGCCTGACCTGAGCGAGAGGGACGTGGGGGCTTATTCCCAATACAGCAGAGAGCAGTATGTAACTCCGCAGGGTGTGTTCGTACAGGAACAATACACATATACAACGGGCCCCAGCGCTATTACACCAGTCTGACCTGAGCGAGAGGACGTGGGGCTTATTCCAATACAGCAGAGAGCAGTATGTATCTCCGCAGGGTGTGCTCATACAGGAACAATACACATATACAACGGGCCCTGCGCTATTACACCCAGTCTGACCTGAGCGAGAGGACGTGGGGCTTATTCCAATACAGCAGAGAGCAGTATGTATCTCCGCAGGGTGTGCTCATACAGGAACAATACACATATACAACGGGGCCCCTGCGCTATTACACCCAGTCCTGACCTGAGCGAGAGGACGTGGGGCTTATTCCAATACAGCAGAGAGCAGTATGTATCTCCGCAGGGTGTGCTCATACAGGAACAATACACCATATACAACGGGCCCTGCGCTATTACACCCAGTCTGACCTGAGCGAGAGGACGTGGGGCTTATTCCAATACAGCAGAGAGCAGTATGTATCTCCGCAGGGTGTGCTCATACAGGAACAATACACATATACAACGGGCCCTGCACTGTGTATTACACCCAGTCTGACCTGAGCGAGAGGACGTGGGTCTTATTTGAATACAGCAGAGAGCAGTATGTATCTCCGCAGGGTGTGCTCATACAGGAACAATACACATATACAACGGGCCCTGCGCTATTACACCCAGTCTGACCTGAGCGAGAGGACGTGGGGGCTTATTCCAATACAGCAGAGAGCAGTATGTATCTCCGCAGGGTGTGCTCATACAGGAACAATACACATATACAACGGGCCCTGCGCTATTACACCCAGCCTGACCTGAGCGAGAGGACGTGGGGCTTATTCCAATACAGCAGAGAGCAGTATGCATCTCCGCAGGGTGTGCTCATACAGGAAACAATACACATATACAACGGGCCCCTGCGCTATTACCCCCAGTCTGACCTGAGCGAGAGGACGTGGGGCTTATTCCAAAACAGCAGAGAGCAGTATGTATCTCCGCAGGGTGTGCTCATACAGGAACAATACACATATACAACGGGCCCTGCGCTATTACACCCAGTCTGACCTGAGCGAGAGGACGTGGGGCTTATTCCAATACAGCAGAGCAGTATGTGTCTCCGCAGGGTGTGCTCATACAGGAACAATACACATATACAACGTGCCCTGCGCTATTACACCCAGTCTGACCTGAGCGAGAGGACGTGGGGCTTATTCCAATACAGCAGAGAGCAGTATGTATCTCCGCAGGGTGTGCTCATACAGGAACAATACACATATACAACGGGGCCCTGCGCTATTACACCCAGTCTGACCTGAGCGAGAGGACGTGGGGCTTATTCCAATACAGCAGAGAGCAGTATGTATCTCCGCAGGGTGTGCTGATACAGGAACAATACACATATACAACGGGCCCTGCGCTATTACACCCAGTCTGACCTGAGCGAGAGGACGTGCGGTTTATTCCAATACAGCAGAGAGCAGTACGTATCTCCGCAGGGTGTGCTCATACAGGAACAATACACATATACAACGGGCCCTGCGCTGTGTATTACACCCAGTCCTGACCTGAGCGAGAGGACGTGGGGCTTATTCCAATACAGCAGAGAGCAGTATGTATCTCCGCAGGGTGTGCTCATACAGGAACAATACACATATACAACGGGCCCTGCGCTATTACACCCAGTCTGACCTGAGCGAGAGGACGTGGGGCTTATTCGAATACAGCAGAGAGCAGTATATATCTCCGCAGGGTGTGCTCATACAGGAACAATACACATATACAACGGGCCCTGCGCTATTACACCCAGTCTGACCTGAGCGAGAGGACGTGGGGCTTATTCCAATACAGCAGAGAGCAGTATGTATCTCCACAGGGTGTGCTCATACAGGAACAATACACATATACAACGGGCCCTGCGCTATTACACCCAGTCTGACCTGAGCGAGAGGACGTGGGGCTTATTCGAATACAGCAGAGAGCAGTATATATCTCCGCAGGGTGTGCTCATACAGGAACAATACACATATACAACGGGCCCTGCGCTATTACACCCAGTCTGACATGAGCGAGAGGACGTGGGGCTTATTCCAATACAGCAGAGAGCAGTATGTATCTCCGCAGGGTGTGCTGATACAGGAACAATACACATATACAACGGGCCCTGCGCTATTACACCCAGTCTGACCTGAGCGAGAGGACGTGGGGCTTATTCCAATACAGCAGAGAGCAGTATGTATCTCCGCAGGGTGTGCTCATACAGGAACAATACACATATACAACGGGCCCTGCGCTATTACACCCAGTCCTGACATGAGCGAGAGGACGTGGGGCTTATTCCAATACAGCAGAGAGCAGTATGTATCTCCGCAGGGTGTGCTCATACAGGAACAATACACATATACAACGGGCCCTGCGCTATTACACCCAGTCTGACCTGAGCGAGAGGACGTGGGGCTTATTCCAATACAGCAGAGAGCAGTATGTATCTCCGCAGGGTGTGCTGATACAGGAACAATACACATATACAACGGGCCCTGCGCTATAACACCCAGTCTGACCTGAGCGAGAGGACGTGGGGCTTATTCCAATACAGCAGAGAGCAGTATGTATCTCCGCAGGGTGTGCTGATACAGGAACAATACACATATACAACGGGCCCCTGCGCTATTACACCCAGTCTGACCTGAGCGAGAGGACGTGGGGCTTATTCCAATACAGCAGAGAGCAGTATGTATCTCCGCAGGGTGTGCTCACACAGGAACAATACACATATACAACGGGCCCTGCGCTATCATATACAACGGGCCCTGCGCTATTACACCCAGTCTGACCTGAGCGAGAGGACGTGGGGCTTATTCCAATACAGCAGAGAGCAGTATGTATCTCCGCAGGGTGTGCTCATACAGGAACAATACACATATACAACGGGCCCTGCGCTATTACACCCAGTCTGACATGAGCGAGAGGACGTGGGGCTTATTCCAATACAGCAGAGAGCAGTATGTATCTCCGCAGGGTGTGCTGATACAGGAACAATACACATATACAACGGGCCCTGCGCTATTACACCCAGTCTGACCTGAGCGAGAGGACGTGCGGTTTATTCCAATACAGCAGAGAGCAGTACGTATCTCCGCAGGGTGTGCTCATACAGGAACAATACACATATACAACGGGCCCTGCGCTGTGTATTACACCAGTCTGACCTGAGCGAGAGGACGTGGGGCTTATTCCAATACAGCAGAGAGCAGTATGTATCTCCGCAGGGTGTGCTCATACAGGAACAATACACATATACAACGGGCCCTGCGCTATTACACCCAGTCTGACATGAGCGAGAGGACGTGGGGCTTATTCCAATACAGCAGAGAGCAGTATGTATCTCCGCAGGGTGTGCTGATACAGGAACAATACACATATACAACGGGCCCTGCGCTATTACACCCAGTCTGACCTGAGCGAGAGGACGTGGGGCTTATTCCAATACAGCAGAGAGCAGTATGTATCTCCGCAGGGTGTGCTCTTACAGGAACAATACACATATACAACGGGCCCTGCGCTATTACACCCAGTCTGACCTGAGCGAGAGGACGTGGGGCTTATTCCAATACAGCAGAGAGCAGTATGTATCTCCGCAGGGTGTGCTCATACAGGAACAATACACATATACAACGGGCCCTGCGCTATTACACCCAGTCTGACATGAGCGAGAGGACGTGGGGCTTATTCCAATACAGCAGAGAGCAGTATGTATCTCCGCAGGGTGTGCTCATACAGGAACAATACACATATACAACGGGCCCTGCGCTATTACACCCAGTCTGACCTGAGCGAGAGGACGTGGGGCTTATTCCAATACAGCAGAGAGCAGTATGTATCTCCGCAGGGTGTGCTCATACAGGAACAATACACATATACAACGGGCCCTGCGCTATTACACCCAGTCTGACCTGAGCGAGAGGACGTGGGGCTTATTCCAATACAGCAGAGAGCAGTATGTATCTCCGCAGGGTGTGCTGATACAGGAACAATACACATATACAACGGGCCCTGCGCTATTACACCCAGTCTGACCTGAGCGAGAGGACGTGGGGCTTATTCCAATACAGCAGAGAGCAGTATGTATCTCCGCAGGGTGTGCTCACACAGGAACAATACACATATACAACGGGCCCTGCGCTATTACACCCAGTCTGACCTGAGCGAGAGGACGTGGGGCTTATTCCAATACAGCAGAGAGCAGTATGTATCTCCGCAGGGTGTGCTCATACAGGAACAATACTCATATACAACGGGCCCAGCGCTATTACACCCAGTCTGACCTGAGCGAGAGGACGTGGGGCTTATTCCAATACAGCAGAGAGCAGTATGTATCTCCGCAGGGTGTGCTCATACAGGAACAATACACATATACAACGGGCCCTGCGCTATTACACCCAGTCTGACCTGAGCGAGAGGACGTGGGGCTTATTCCAATACAGCAGAGAGCAGTATGTATCTCCGCAGGGTGTGCTGATACAGGAACAATACACATATACAATGGGCCCTGCACTATTACCCCCAGTCTGACCTGAGCGAGAGGACGTGGGGCTTATTCCAATACAGCAGAGAGCAGTATGTATCTCCGCAGGGTGTGCTCATACAGGAACAATACACATATACAACGGGCCCTGCGCTATTACACCCAGTCTGACCTGAGCGAGAGGACGTGGGGCTTATTCCAATACAGCAGAGAGCAGTATGTATCTCCGCAGGGTGTGCTCATACAGGAACAATACACATATACAACGGGCCCTGCGCTATTACACCCAGTCTGACCTGAGCGAGAGGACGTGGGGCTTATTCCAATACAGCAGAGAGCAGTATGTATCTCCGCAGGGTGTGCTCATACAGGAACAATACACATATACAACGGGTCCTGCGCTATTACACCCAGTCTGACCTGAGCGAGAGGACGTGGGGCTTATTCCAATACAGCAGAGAGCAGTATGTATCTCCGCAGGGTGTGCTCATACAGGAACAATACACATATACAACGGGCCCTGCGCTATTACACCCAGTCTGACCTGAGCGAGAGGACGTAGGGCTTATTCCAATACAGCAGAGAGCAGTATGTATCTCCGCAGGGTGTGCTCATACAGGAACAATACACATATACAACGGGCCCTGCGCTATTACACCCAGTCTGACCTGAGCGAGAGGACGTGGGGCTTATTCCAATACAGCAGAGAGCAGTATGTATCTCCGCAGGGTGTGCTCATACAGGAACAATACACATATACAACGGGCCCTGCGCTATTACACCCAGCCTGACCTGAGCGAGAGGACGTGGGGCTTATTCCAATACAGCAGAGAGCAGTATGTAACTCCGCAGGGTGTGTTCGTACAGGAACAATACACATATACAACGGGCCCTGCGCTATTACACCCAGTCTGACCTGAGCGAGAGGACGTGGGGCTTATTCCAATACAGCAGAGAGCAGTATGTATCTCCGCAGGGTGTGCTCATACAGGGACAATACACATATACAACGGGCCCTGCGCTATTACACCCAGTCTGACCTGAGCGAGAGGACGTGGGCTTATTCCAATACAGCAGAGAGCAGTATGTATCTCCGCAGGGTGTGCTCATACAGGAACAATACACATATACAACGGGCCCTGCGCTATTACACCCAGTCTGACCTGAGCGAGAGGACGTGGGGCTTATTCCAATACAGCAGAGAGCAGTATGCATCTCCGCAGGGTGTGCTCATACAGGAACAATACACATATACAACGGCCCTGCGCTATTACACCCAGTCTGACCTGAGCGAGAGGACGTGGGGCTTATTCCAATACAGCAGAGAGCAGTATGTATCTCCGCAGGGTGTGCTCATACAGGAACAATACACATATACAACGGGCCCTGCACTGTGTATTACACCCAGTCTGACCTGAGCGAGAGGATGTGGGTCTTATTTGAATACAGCAGAGAGCAGTATGTATCTCCGCAGGGTGTGCTCATACAGGAACAATACACATATACAACGGGCCCTGCGCTATTACACCCAGTCTGACCTGAGCGAGAGGACGTGGGGCTTATTCCAATACAGCAGAGAGCAGTATGTATCTCCGCAGGGTGTGCTCATACAGGAACAATACACATATACAACGGGCCCTGCGCTATTACACCCAGCCTGACCTGAGCGAGAGGACGTGGGGCTTATTCCAATACAGCAGAGAGCAGTATGCATCTCCGCAGGGTGTGCTCATACAGGAATAATACACATATACAACGGGCCCTGCGCTATTACCCCCAGTCTGACCTGAGCGAGAGGACGTGGGGCTTATTCCAATACAGCAGAGAGCAGTATGTATCTCCGCAGGGTGTGCTCATACAGGAACAATACACATATACAACGGGCCCTGCGCTATTACACCCAGTCTGACCTGAGCGAGAGGACGTGGGGCTTATTCCAATACAGCAGAGAGCAGTATGTATCTCCGCAGGGTGTGCTCATACAGGAACAATACACATATACAACGGGCCCTGCGCTATTACACCCAGTCTGACCTGAGCGAGAGGACGTGGGGCTTATTACAATACAGCAGAGAGCAGTATGTATCTCCGCAGGGTGTGCTCATACAGGAACAATACACATATACAACGGGCCCTGCACTGTGTATTACACCCAGTCTGACCTGAGCGAGAGGATGTGGGTCTTATTTGAATACAGCAGAGAGCAGTATGTATCTCCGCAGGGTGTGCTCATACAGGAACAATACACATATACAACGGGCCCTGCGCTATTACACCCAGTCTGACCTGAGCGAGAGGACGTGGGGCTTATTCCAATACAGCAGAGAGCAGTATGTATCTCCGCAGGGTGTGCTCATACAGGAACAATACACATATACAACGGGCCCTGCGCTATTACACCCAGCCTGACCTGAGCGAGAGGACGTGGGGCTTATTCCAATACAGCAGAGAGCAGTATGCATCTCCGCAGGGTGTGCTCATACAGGAACAATACACATATACAACGGGCCCCTGCGCTATTACCCCCAGTCTGACCTGAGCGAGAGGACGTGGGGCTTATTCCAATACAGCAGAGAGCAGTATGTATCTCCGCAGGGTGTGCTGATACAGGAACAATACACATATACAACGGGCCCTGCGCTACTACACCCAGTCTGACCTGAGCGAGAGGACGTGGGGCTTATTCCAATACAGCAGAGAGCAGTATGTATCTCCGCAGGGTGTGCTGATACAGGAACAATACACATATACAACGGGCCCTGCACTATTACACCCAGTCTGACCTGAGCGAGAGGACGTGGGGCTTATTCCAATACAGCAGAGCAGTATGTGTCTCCGCAGGGTGTGCTCATACAGGAACAATACACATATACAACGTGCCCTGCGCTATTACACCCAGTCTGACCTGAGCGAGAGGACGTGGGGCTTATTCCAATACAGCAGAGAGCAGTATGTATCTCCGCAGGGTGTGCTCATACAGGAACAATACACATATACAACGGGCCCTGCGCTATTACACCCAGTCTGACCTGAGCGAGAGGACGTGGGGCTTATTCCAATACAGCAGAGAGCAGTATGTATCTCCGCAGGGTGTGCTGATACAGGAACAATACACATATACAACGGGCCCTGCGCTATTACACCCAGTCTGACCTGAGCGAGAGGACGTGCGGTTTATTCCAATACAGCAGAGAGCAGTATGTATCTCCGCAGGGTGTGCTCATACAGGAACAATACACATATACAACGGGCCCTGCGCTGTGTATTACACCCAGTCTGACCTGAGCGAGAGGACGTGGGGCTTATTCCAATACAGCAGAGAGCAGTATGTATCTCCGCAGGGTGTGCTCATACAGGAACAATACACATATACAACGGGCCCTGCGCTATTACACCCAGTCTGACCTGAGCGAGAGGACGTGGGGCTTATTCCAATACAGCAGAGAGCAGTATGTATCTCCGCAGGGTGTGCTCATACAGGAACAATACACATATACAACGGGCCCTGCGCTATTACACCCAGTCTGACCTGAGCGAGAGGACGTGGGGCTTATTCGAATACAGCAGAGAGCAGTATATATCTCCGCAGGGTGTGCTCATACAGGAACAATACACATATACAACGGGCCCTGCGCTATTACACCCAGTCTGACATGAGCGAGAGGACGTGGGGCTTATTCCAATACAGCAGAGAGCAGTATATATCTCCGCAGGGTGTGCTGATACAGGAACAATACACATATACAACGGGCCCTGCGCTATTACACCCAGTCTGACCTGAGCGAGAGGACGTGGGGCTTATTCCAATACAGCAGAGAGCAGTATGTATCTCCGCAGGGTGTGCTCATACAGGAACAATACACATATACAACGGGCCCTGCGCTATTACACCCAGTCTGACATGAGCGAGAGGACGTGGGGCTTATTCCAATACAGCAGAGAGCAGTATGTATCTCTCCGCAGGGTGTGCTCATACAGGAACAATACACATATACAACGGGCCCTGCGCTATTACACCCAGTCTGACCTGAGCGAGAGGACGTGGGGCTTATTCCAATACAGCAGAGAGCAGTATGTATCTCCGCAGGGTGTGCTGATACAGGAACAATACACATATACAACGGGCCCTGCGCTATTACACCCAGTCTGACCTGAGCGAGAGGACGTGGGGCTTATTCCAATACAGCAGAGAGCAGTATGTATCTCCGCAGGGTGTGCTCACACAGGAACAATACACATATACAACGGGCCCTGCGCTATTACACCCAGTCTGACCTGAGCGAGAGGACGTGGGGCTTATTCCAATACAGCAGAGAGCAGTATGTATCTCCGCAGGGTGTGCTCATACAGGAACAATACACATATACAACGGGCCCTGCGCTATTACACCCAGTCTGACCTGAGCGAGAGGACGTGGGGCTTATTCCAATACAGCAGAGAGCAGTATGTATCTCCGCAGGGTGTGCTCATACAGGAACAATACTCATATACAACGGGCCCAGCGCTATTACACCCAGTCTGACCTGAGCGAGAGGACGTGGGGCTTATTCCAATACAGCAGAGAGCAGTATGTATCTCCGCAGGGTGTGCTGATACAGGAACAATACACATATACAACGGGCCCTGCACTATTACCCCCAGTCTGACCTGAGCGAGAGGACGTGGGGCTTATTCCAATACAGCAGAGAGCAGTATGTATCTCCGCAGGGTGTGCTCATACAGGAACAATACACATATACAACGGGCCCTGCGCTATTACACCCAGTCTGACCTGAGCGAGAGGACGTGGGGCTTATTCCAATACAGCAGAGAGCAGTATGTATCTCCGCAGGGTGTGCTCATACAGGAACAATACACATATACAACGGGTCCTGCGCTATTACACCCAGTCTGACCTGAGCGAGAGGACGTGGGGCTTATTCCAATACAGCAGAGAGCAGTATGTATCTCCGCAGGGTGTGCTCATACAGGAACAATACACATATACAACGGGCCCTGCGCTATTACACCCAGTCTGACCTGAGCGAGAGGACGTGGGGCTTATTCCAATACAGCAGAGAGCAGTATGTATCTCCGCAGGGTGTGCTCATACAGGAACAATACACATATACAACGGGTCCTGCGCTATTACACCCAGTCTGACCTGAGCGAGAGGACGTGGGGCTTATTCCAATACAGCAGAGAGCAGTATGTATCTCCGCAGGGTGTGCTCATACAGGAACAATACACATATACAACGGGCCCTGCGCTATTACACCCAGTCTGACCTGAGCGAGAGGACGTGGGGCTTATTCCAATACAGCAGAGAGCAGTATGTATCTCCGCAGGGTGTGCTCATACAGGAACAATACACATATACAACGGGCCCTGCGCTATTACACCCAGTCTGACCTGAGCGAGAGGACGTGGGGCTTATTCCAATACAGCAGAGAGCAGTATGTATCTCCGCAGGGTGTGCTCATACAGGAACAATACACATATACAACGGGCCCTGCGCTATTACACCCAGCCTGACCTGAGCGAGAGGACGTGGGGCTTATTCCAATACAGCAGAGAGCAGTATGTAACTCCGCAGGGTGTGTTCGTACAGGAACAATACACATATACAACGGGCCCTGCGCTATTACACCCAGTCTGACCTGAGCGAGAGGACGTGGGGCTTATTCCAATACAGCAGAGAGCAGTATGTATCTCCGCAGGGTGTGCTCATACAGGAACAATACACATATACAACGGCCCTGCGCTATTACACCCAGTCTGACCTGAGCGAGAGGACGTGGGGCTTATTCCAATACAGCAGAGAGCAGTATGTATCTCCGCAGGGTGTGCTCATACAGGAACAATACACATATACAACGGGCCCTGCACTGTGTATTACACCCAGTCTGACCTGAGCGAGAGGATGTGGGTCTTATTTGAATACAGCAGAGAGCAGTATGTATCTCCGCAGGGTGTGCTCATACAGGAACAATACACATATACAACGGGCCCTGCGCTATTACACCCAGTCTGACCTGAGCGAGAGGACGTGGGGCTTATTCCAATACAGCAGAGAGCAGTATGTATCTCCGCAGGGGTGTGCTCATACAGGAACAATACACATATACAACGGGCCCTGCGCTATTACACCCAGCCTGACCTGAGCGAGAGGACGTGGGGCTTATTCCAATACAGCAGAGAGCAGTATGCATCTCCGCAGGGTGTGCTCATACAGGAACAATACACATATACAACGGGCCCTGCGCTATTACCCCCAGTCTGACCTGAGCGAGAGGACGTGGGGCTTATTCCAATACAGCAGAGAGCAGTATGTATCTCCGCAGGGTGTGCTCATACAGGAACAATACACATATACAACGGGCCCTGCGCTATTACACCCAGTCTGACCTGAGCGAGAGGACGTGGGGCTTATTCCAATACAGCAGAGCAGTATGTGTCTCCGCAGGGTGTGCTCATACAGGAACAATACACATATACAACGTGCCCTGCGCTATTACACCCAGTCTGACCTGAGCGAGAGGACGTGGGGCTTATTCCAATACAGCAGAGAGCAGTATGTATCTCCGCAGGGTGTGCTGATACAGGAACAATACACATATACAACGGGCCCTGCGCTATTACACCCAGTCTGACCTGAGCGAGAGGACGTGGGGCTTATTCCAATACAGCAGAGAGCAGTATGTATCTCCGCAGGGTGTGCTCATACAGGAACAATACACATATACAACGGGCCCTGCGCTATTACACCCAGTCTGACCTGAGCGAGAGGACGTGGGGCTTATTCCAATACAGCAGAGAGCAGTATGTATCTCCGCAGGGTGTGCTGATACAGGAACAATACACATATACAACGGGCCCTGCGCTATTACACCCAGTCTGACCTGAGCGAGAGGACGTGGGGCTTATTCCAATACAGCAGAGAGCAGTATGTATCTCCGCAGGGTGTGCTCACACAGGAACAATACACATATACAACGGGCCCTGCGCTATTACACCCAGTCTGACCTGAGCGAGAGGACGTGGGGCTTATTCCAATACAGCAGAGAGCAGTATGTATCTCCGCAGGGTGTGCTCATACAGGAACAATACACATATACAACGGGCCCTGCGCTGTGTATTACACCCAGCCTGACCTGAGCGAGAGGACGTGGGCTTATTCCAATACAGCAGAGAGCAGTATGTATCTCCGCAGGGTGTGCTCATACAGGAACAATACTCATATACAACGGGCCCAGCGCTATTACACCCAGTCTGACCTGAGCGAGAGGACGTGGGGCTTATTCCAATACAGCAGAGAGCAGTATGTATCTCCGCAGGGTGTGCTGATACAGGAACAATACACATATACAACGGGCCCTGCACTATTACCCCCAGTCTGACCTGAGCGAGAGGACGTGGGGCTTATTCCAATACAGCAGAGAGCAGTATGTATCTCCGCAGGGTGTGCTCATACAGGAACAATACACATATACAACGGGCCCTGCGCTATTACACCCAGTCTGACCTGAGCGAGAGGACGTGGGGCTTATTCCAATACAGCAGAGAGCAGTATGTATCTCCGCAGGGTGTGCTCATACAGGAACAATACACATATACAACGGGCCGTGCGCTATTACACCCAGTCTGACCTGAGCGAGAGGACGTGGGGCTTATTCCAATACAGCAGAGAGCAGTATGTATCTCCGCAGGGTGTGTTCATACAGGAACAATACACATATACAACGGGCCCTGCACTATTACCCCCAGTCTGACCTGAGCGAGAGGACGTGGGGCTTATTCCAATACAGCAGAGAGCAGTATGTATCTCCGCAGGGTGTGCTCATACAGGAACAATACACATATACAACGGGCCCTGCGCTATTACACCCAGTCTGACCTGAGCGAGAGGACGTGGGGCTTATTCCAATACAGCAGAGAGCAGTATGTATCTCCGCAGGGTGTGCTCATACAGGAACAATACACATATACAACGGGCCCTGCGCTATTACACCCAGTCTGACCTGAGCGAGAGGACGTGGGGCTTATTCCAATACAGCAGAGAGCAGTATGTATCTCCGCAGGGTGTGCTCATACAGGAACAATACACATATACAACGGGTCCTGCGCTATTACCCACCAGTCTGACCTGAGCGAGAGGACGTGGGGCTTATTCCAATACAGCAGAGAGCAGTATGTATCTCCGCAGGGTGTGCTCATACAGGAACAATACACATATACAACGGGCCCTGCGCTATTACACCCAGTCTGACCTGAGCGAGAGGACGTGGGGCTTATTCCAATACAGCAGAGAGCAGTATGTATCTCCGCAGGGTGTGCTCATACAGGAACAATACACATATACAACGGGCCCTGCGCTATTACACCCAGTCTGACCTGAGCGAGAGGACGTGGGGCTTATTCCAATACAGCAGAGAGCAGTATGTATCTCCGCAGGGTGTGCTCATACAGGAACAATACACATATACAACGGGGCCCTGCGCTATTACACCCAGTCTGACCTGAGCGAGAGGACGTGCGGTTTATTCCAATACAGCAGAGAGCAGTACGTATCTCCGCAGGGTGTGCTCATACAGGAACAATACACATATACAACGGGCCCTGCGCTGTGTATTACACCCAGTCTGACCTGAGCGAGAGGACGTGGGGCTTATTCCAATACAGCAGAGAGCAGTATGTATCTCCGCAGGGTGTGCTCATACAGGAACAATACACATATACAACGGGCCCTGCGCTATTACACCCAGTCTGACCTGAGCGAGAGGACGTGGGGCTTATTCGAATACAGCAGAGAGCAGTATATATCTCCGCAGGGTGTGCTCATACAGGAACAATACACATATACAACGGGCCCTGCGCTATTACACCCAGTCTGACCTGAGCGAGAGGACGTGGGGCTTATTCCAATACAGCAGAGAGCAGTATGTATCTCCACAGGGTGTGCTCATACAGGAACAATACACATATACAACGGGCCCTGCGCTATTACACCCAGTCTGACCTGAGCGAGAGGACGTGGGGCTTATTCGAATACAGCAGAGAGCAGTATATATCTCCGCAGGGTGTGCTCATACAGGAACAATACACATATACAACGGGCCCTGCGCTATTACACCCAGTCTGACATGAGCGAGAGGACGTGGGGCTTATTCCAATACAGCAGAGAGCAGTATGTATCTCCGCAGGGTGTGCTGATACAGGAACAATACACATATACAACGGGCCCTGCGCTATTACACCCAGTCTGACCTGAGCGAGAGGACGTGGGGCTTATTCCAATACAGCAGAGAGCAGTATGTATCTCCGCAGGGTGTGCTCATACAGGAACAATACACATATACAACGGGCCCTGCGCTATTACACCCAGTCTGACATGAGCGAGAGGACGTGGGGCTTATTCCAATACAGCAGAGAGCAGTATGTATCTCCGCAGGGTGTGCTCATACAGGAACAATACACATATACAACGGGCCCTGCGCTATTACACCCAGTCTGACCTGAGCGAGAGGACGTGGGGCTTATTCCAATACAGCAGAGAGCAGTATGTATCTCCGCAGGGTGTGCTGATACAGGAACAATACACATATACAACGGGCCCTGCGCTATTACACCCAGTCTGACCTGAGCGAGAGGACGTGGGGCTTATTCCAATACAGCAGAGAGCAGTATGTATCTCCGCAGGGTGTGCTCATACAGGAACAATACACATATACAACGGGCCCTGCGCTATTACACCCAGTCTGACCTGAGCGAGAGGACGTGGGGCTTATTCCAATACAGCAGAGAGCAGTATGTATCTCCGTAGGGTGTGCTGATACAGGAACAATACACATATACAACGGGCCCTGCGCTATTACACCCAGTCTGACCTGAGCGAGAGGACGTGCGGTTTATTCCAATACAGCAGAGAGCAGTACGTATCTCCGCAGGGTGTGCTCATACAGGAACAATACACATATACAACGGGCCCTGCGCTGTGTATTACACCCAGTCTGACCTGAGCGAGAGGACGTGGGGCTTATTCCAATACAGCAGAGAGCAGTATGTATCTCCGCAGGGTGTGCTCATACAGGAACAATACACATATACAACGGGCCCTGCGCTATTACACCCAGTCTGACATGAGCGAGAGGACGTGGGGCTTATTCCAATACAGCAGAGAGCAGTATGTATCTCCGCAGGGTGTGCTCATACAGGAACAATACACATATACAACGGGCCCTGCGCTATTACACCCAGTCTGACCTGAGCGAGAGGACGTGGGGCTTATTCCAATACAGCAGAGAGCAGTATGTATCTCCGCAGGGTGTGTTCATACAGGAACAATACACATATACAACGGGCCCTGCGCTATTACACCCAGTCTGACCTGAGCGAGAGGACGTGGGGCTTATTCCAATACAGCAGAGAGCAGTATGTATCTCCGCAGGGTGTGCTGATACAGGAACAATACACATATACAACGGGCCCTGCGCTATTACACCCAGTCTGACCTGAGCGAGAGGACGTGGGGCTTATTCCAATACAGCAGAGAGCAGTATGTATCTCCGCAGGGTGTGCTCACACAGGAACAATACACATATACAACGGGCCCTGCGCTATTACACCCAGTCTGACCTGAGCGAGAGGACGTGGGGCTTATTCCAATACAGCAGAGAGCAGTATGTATCTCCGCAGGGTGTGCTCATACAGGAACAATACTCATATACAACGGGCCCAGCGCTATTACACCCAGTCTGACCTGAGCGAGAGGACGTGGGGCTTATTCCAATACAGCAGAGAGCAGTATGTATCTCCGCAGGGTGTGCTCATACAGGAACAATACACATATACAACGGGCCCTGCGCTATTACACCCAGTCTGACCTGAGCGAGAGGACGTGGGGCTTATTCCAATACAGCAGAGAGCAGTATGTATCTCCGCAGGGTGTGCTGATACAGGAACAATACACATATACAACGGGCCCTGCACTATTACCCCCAGTCTGACCTGAGCGAGAGGACGTGGGGCTTATTCCAATACAGCAGAGAGCAGTATGTATCTCCGCAGGGTGTGCTCATACAGGAACAATACACATATACAACGGGCCCTGCGCTATTACACCCAGTCTGACCTGAGCGAGAGGACGTGGGGCTTATTCCAATACAGCAGAGAGCAGTATGTATCTCCGCAGGGTGTGCTCATACAGGAACAATACACATATACAACGGGCCCTGCGCTATTACACCCAGTCTGACCTGAGCGAGAGGACGTGGGCTTATTCCAATACAGCAGAGAGCAGTATGTATCTCCGCAGGGTGTGCTCATACAGGAACAATACACATATACAACGGGTCCTGCGCTATTACACCCAGTCTGACCTGAGCGAGAGGACGTGGGGCTTATTCCAATACAGCAGAGAGCAGTATGTATCTCCGCAGGGTGTGCTCATACAGGAACAATACACATATACAACGGGCCCTGCGCTATTACACCCAGTCTGACCTGAGCGAGAGGACGTAGGGCTTATTCCAATACAGCAGAGAGCAGTATGTATCTCCGCAGGGTGTGCTCATACAGGAACAATACACATATACAACGGGCCCTGCGCTATTACACCCAGTCTGACCTGAGCGAGAGGACGTGGGGCTTATTCCAATACAGCAGAGAGCAGTATGTATCTCCGCAGGGTGTGCTCATACAGGAACAATACACATATACAACGGGCCCTGCGCTATTACACCCAGCCTGACCTGAGCGAGAGGACGTGGGGCTTATTCCAATACAGCAGAGAGCAGTATGTAACTCCGCAGGGTGTGTTCGTACAGGAACAATACACATATACAACGGGCCCTGCGCTATTACACCCAGTCTGACCTGAGCGAGAGGACGTGGGGCTTATTCCAATACAGCAGAGAGCAGTATGTATCTCCGCAGGGTGTGCTCATACAGGGACAATACACATATACAACGGGCCCTGCGCTATTACACCCAGTCTGACCTGAGCGAGAGGACGTGGGGCTTATTCCAATACAGCAGAGAGCAGTATGTATCTCCGCAGGGTGTGCTCATACAGGAACAATACACATATACAACGGGCCCTGCGCTATTACACCCAGTCTGACCTGAGCGAGAGGACGTGGGGCTTATTCCAATACAGCAGAGAGCAGTATGCATCTCCGCAGGGTGTGCTCATACAGGAACAATACACATATACAACGGGCCCTGCGCTATTACACCCAGTCTGACCTGAGCGAGAGGACGTGGGGCTTATTCCAATACAGCAGAGAGCAGTATGTATCTCCGCAGGGTGTGCTCATACAGGAACAATACACATATACAACGGGCCCTGCACTGTGTATTACACCCAGTCTGACCTGAGCGAGAGGATGTGGGTCTTATTTGAATACAGCAGAGAGCAGTATGTATCTCCGCAGGGTGTGCTCATACAGGAACAATACACATATACAACGGGCCCTGCGCTATTACACCCAGTCTGACCTGAGCGAGAGGACGTGGGGCTTATTCCAATACAGCAGAGAGCAGTATGTATCTCCGCAGGGTGTGCTCATACAGGAACAATACACATATACAACGGGCCCTGCGCTATTACACCCAGCCTGACCTGAGCGAGAGGACGTGGGGCTTATTCCAATACAGCAGAGAGCAGTATGCATCTCCGCAGGGTGTGCTCATACAGGAATAATACACATATACAACGGGCCCTGCGCTATTACCCCCAGTCTGACCTGAGCGAGAGGACGTGGGGCTTATTCCAATACAGCAGAGAGCAGTATGTATCTCCGCAGGGTGTGCTCATACAGGAACAATACACATATACAACGGGCCCTGCGCTATTACACCCAGTCTGACCTGAGCGAGAGGACGTGGGGCTTATTCCAATACAGCAGAGAGCAGTATGTATCTCCGCAGGGTGTGCTCATACAGGAACAATACACATATACAACGGGCCCTGCGCTATTACACCCAGCCTGACCTGAGCGAGAGGACGTGGGGCTTATTCCAATACAGCAGAGAGCAGTATGCATCTCCGCAGGGTGTGCTCATACAGGAACAATACACATATACAACGGGCCCTGCGCTATTACCCCCAGTCTGACCTGAGCGAGAGGACGTGGGGCTTATTCCAATACAGCAGAGAGCAGTATGTATCTCCGCAGGGTGTGCTGATACAGGAACAATACACATATACAACGGGCCCTGCACTATTACACCCAGTCTGACCTGAGCGAGAGGACGTGGGGCTTATTCCAATACAGCAGAGCAGTATGTGTCTCCGCAGGGTGTGCTCATACAGGAACAATACACATATACAACGTGCCCTGCGCTATTACACCCAGTCTGACCTGAGCGAGAGGACGTGGGGCTTATTCCAATACAGCAGAGAGCAGTATGTATCTCCGCAGGGTGTGCTCATACAGGAACAATACACATATACAACGGGCCCTGCGCTATTACACCCAGTCTGACCTGAGCGAGAGGACGTGGGGCTTATTCCAATACAGCAGAGAGCAGTATGTATCTCCGCAGGGTGTGCTCATACAGGAACAATACACATATACAACGGGCCCTGCGCTATTACACCCAGTCTGACCTGAGCGAGAGGACGTGCGGTTTATTCCAATACAGCAGAGAGCAGTACGTATCTCCGCAGGGTGTGCTCATACAGGAACAATACACATATACAACGGGCCCTGCGCTGTGTATTACACCCAGTCTGACCTGAGCGAGAGGACGTGGGGCTTATTCCAATACAGCAGAGAGCAGTATGTATCTCCGCAGGGTGTGCTGATACAGGAACAATACACATATACAACGGGCCCTGCGCTATTACACCCAGTCTGACCTGAGCGAGAGGACGTGCGGTTTATTCCAATACAGCAGAGAGCAGTACGTATCTCCGCAGGGTGTGCTCATACAGGAACAATACACATATACAACGGGCCCTGCGCTGTGTATTACACCCAGTCTGACCTGAGCGAGAGGACGTGGGGCTTATTCCAATACAGCAGAGAGCAGTATGTATCTCCGCAGGGTGTGCTCATACAGGAACAATACACATATACAACGGGCCCTGCGCTATTACACCCAGTCTGACCTGAGCGAGAGGACGTGGGGCTTATTCCAATACAGCAGAGAGCAGTATGTATCTCCGCAGGTGTGCTCATACAGGAACAATACACATATACAACGGGCCCTGCGCTATTACACCCAGTCTGACCTGAGCGAGAGGACGTGGGGCTTATTCGAATACAGCAGAGAGCAGTATATATCTCCGCAGGGTGTGCTCATACAGGAACAATACACATATACAACGGGCCCTGCGCTATTACACCCAGTCTGACCTGAGCGAGAGGACGTGGGGCTTATTCCAATACAGCAGAGAGCAGTATGTATCTCCACAGGGTGTGCTCATACAGGAACAATACACATATACAACGGGCCTGCGCTATTACACCCAGTCTGACCTGAGCGAGAGGACGTGGGGCTTATTCGAATACAGCAGAGAGCAGTATATATCTCCGCAGGGTGTGCTCATACAGGAACAATACACATATACAACGGGCCCTGCGCTATTACACCCAGTCTGACCTGAGCGAGAGGACGTGGGGCTTATTCCAATACAGCAGAGAGCAGTATGTATCTCCGCAGGGTGTGCTCATACAGGAACAATACACATATACAACGGGCCCTGCGCTATTACACCCAGTCTGACATGAGCGAGAGGACGTGGGGCTTATTCCAATACAGCAGAGAGCAGTATGTATCTCCGCAGGGTGTGCTCATACAGGAACAATACACATATACAACGGGCCCTGCGCTATTACACCCAGTCTGACCTGAGCGAGAGGACGTGGGGCTTATTCCAATACAGCAGAGAGCAGTATGTATCTCCGCAGGGTGTGCTGATACAGGAACAATACACATATACAACGGGCCCTGCGCTATTACACCCAGTCTGACCTGAGCGAGAGGACGTGGGGCTTATTCCAATACAGCAGAGAGCAGTATGTATCTCCGCAGGGTGTGCTCACACAGGAACAATACACATATACAACGGGCCCTGCGCTATTACACCCAGTCTGACCTGAGCGAGAGGACGTGGGGCTTATTCCAATACAGCAGAGAGCAGTATGTATCTCCGCAGGGTGTGCTCATACAGGAACAATACACATATACAACGGGCCCTGCGCTATTACACCCAGTCTGACCTGAGCGAGAGGACGTGGGGCTTATTCCAATACAGCAGAGAGCAGTATGTATCTCCGCAGGGTGTGCTCATACAGGAACAATACTCATATACAACGGGCCCAGCGCTATTACACCCAGTCTGACCTGAGCGAGAGGACGTGGGGCTTATTCCAATACAGCAGAGAGCAGTATGTATCTCTGCAGGGTGTGCTCATACAGGAACAATACACATATACAACGGGCCCTGCGCTATTACACCCAGTCTGACCTGAGCGAGAGGACGTGGGGCTTATTCCAATACAGCAGAGAGCAGTATGTATCTCCGCAGGGTGTGCTGATACAGGAACAATACACATATACAACGGGCCCTGCACTATTACCCCCAGTCTGACCTGAGCGAGAGGACGTGGGCTTATTCCAATACAGCAGAGAGCAGTATGTATCTCCGCAGGGTGTGCTCATACAGGAACAATACACATATACAACGGGCCCTGCGCTATTACACCCAGTCTGACCTGAGCGAGAGGACGTGGGGCTTATTCCAATACAGCAGAGAGCAGTATGTATCTCCGCAGGGTGTGCTCATACAGGAACAATACACATATACAACGGGTCCTGCGCTATTACACCCAGTCTGACCTGAGCGAGAGGACGTGGGGCTTATTCCAATACAGCAGAGAGCAGTATGTATCTCCGCAGGGTGTGCTCATACAGGAACAATACACATATACAACGGGCCCTGCGCTATTACACCCAGTCTGACCTGAGCGAGAGGACGTGGGGCTTATTCCAATACAGCAGAGAGCAGTATGTATCTCCGCAGGGTGTGCTCATACAGGAACAATACACATATACAACGGGTCCTGCGCTATTACACCCAGTCTGACCTGAGCGAGAGGACGTGGGGCTTATTCCAATACAGCAGAGAGCAGTATGTATCTCCGCAGGGTGTGCTCATACAGGAACAATACACATATACAACGGGCCCTGCGCTATTACACCCAGTCTGACCTGAGCGAGAGGACGTGGGGCTTATTCCAATACAGCAGAGAGCAGTATGTATCTCCGCAGGGTGTGCTCATACAGGAACAATACACATATACAACGGGCCCTGCGCTATTACACCCAGTCTGACCTGAGCGAGAGGACGTGGGGCTTATTCCAATACAGCAGAGAGCAGTATGTATCTCCGCAGGGTGTGCTCATACAGGAACAATACACATATACAACGGGCCCTGCGCTATTACACCCAGCCTGACCTGAGCGAGAGGACGTGGGGCTTATTCCAATACAGCAGAGAGCAGTATGTAACTCCGCAGGGTGTGTTCGTACAGGAACAATACACATATACAACGGGCCCTGCGCTATTACACCCAGTCTGACCTGAGCGAGAGGACGTGGGGCTTATTCCAATACAGCAGAGAGCAGTATGTATCTCCGCAGGGTGTGCTCATACAGGAACAATACACATATACAACGGGCCCTGCGCTATTACACCCAGTCTGACCTGAGCGAGAGGACGTGGGGCTTATTCCAATACAGCAGAGAGCAGTATGTATCTCCGCAGGGTGTGCTCATACAGGAACAATACACATATACAACGGGCCCTGCGCTATTACACCCAGTCTGACCTGAGCGAGAGGACGTGGGGCTTATTCCAATACAGCAGAGAGCAGTATGCATCTCCGCAGGGTGTGCTCATACAGGAACAATACACATATACAACGGGCCCTGCGCTATTACACCCAGTCTGACCTGAGCGAGAGGACGTGGGGCTTATTCCAATACAGCAGAGAGCAGTATGTATCTCCGCAGGGTGTGCTCATACAGGAACAATACACATATACAACGGGCCCTGCACTGTGTATTACACCAGTCTGACCTGAGCGAGAGGATGTGGGTCTTATTTGAATACAGCAGAGAGCAGTATGTATCTCCGCAGGGTGTGCTCATACAGGAACAATACACATATACAACGGGCCCTGCGCTATTACACCCAGTCTGACCTGAGCGAGAGGACGTGGGGCTTATTCCAATACAGCAGAGAGCAGTATGTATCTCCGCAGGGTGTGCTCATACAGGAACAATACACATATACAACGGGCCCTGCGCTATTACACCCAGCCTGACCTGAGCGAGAGGACGTGGGGCTTATTCCAATACAGCAGAGAGCAGTATGCATCTCCGCAGGGTGTGCTCATACAGGAACAATACACATATACAACGGGCCCTGCGCTATTACCCCCAGTCTGACCTGAGCGAGAGGACGTGGGGCTTATTCCAATACAGCAGAGAGCAGTATGTATCTCCGCAGGGTGTGCTCATACAGGAACAATACACATATACAACGGGCCCTGCGCTATTACACCCAGTCTGACCTGAGCGAGAGGACGTGGGGCTTATTCCAATACAGCAGAGCAGTATGTGTCTCCGCAGGGTGTGCTCATACAGGAACAATACACATATACAACGTGCCCTGCGCTATTACACCCAGTCTGACCTGAGCGAGAGGACGTGGGGCTTATTCCAATACAGCAGAGAGCAGTATGTATCTCCGCAGGGTGTGCTGATACAGGAACAATACACATATACAACGGGCCCTGCGCTATTACACCCAGTCTGACCTGAGCGAGAGGACGTGGGGCTTATTCCAATACAGCAGAGAGCAGTATGTATCTCCGCAGGGTGTGCTCATACAGGAACAATACACATATACAACGGGCCCTGCGCTATTACACCCAGTCTGACCTGAGCGAGAGGACGTGGGGCTTATTCCAATACAGCAGAGAGCAGTATGCATCTCCACAGGGTGTGCTCATACAGGAACAATACACATATACAACGGGCCCTGCGCTATTACACCCAGTCTGACCTGAGCGAGAGGACGTGGGGCTTATTCCAATACAGCAGAGAGCAGTATGTATCTCCGCAGGGTGTGCTCGATACAGGAACAATACACATATACAACGGGCCCTGCGCTATTACACCCAGTCTGACCTGAGCGAGAGGACGTGGGGCTTATTCCAATACAGCAGAGAGCAGTATGTATCTCCGCAGGGTGTGCTCACACAGGAACAATACACATATACAACGGGCCCTGCGCTATTACACCCAGTCTGACCTGAGCGAGAGGACGTGGGGCTTATTCCAATACAGCAGAGAGCAGTATGTATCTCCGCAGGGTGTGCTCATACAGGAACAATACTCATATACAACGGGCCCTGCGCTATTACACCCAGTCTGACCTGAGCGAGAGGACGTGGGGCTTATTCCAATACAGCAGAGAGCAGTATGTATCTCCGCAGGGTGTGCTCATACAGGAACAATACACATATACAACGGGCCCTGCGCTATTACACCCAGTCTGACCTGAGCGAGAGGACGTGGGGCTTATTCCAATACAGCAGAGAGCAGTATGTATCTCCGCAGGGTGTGCTCATACAGGAACAATACACATATACAACGGGCCCTGCGCTATTACACCCAGTCTGACCTGAGCGAGAGGACGTGGGGCTTATTCCAATACAGCAGAGAGCAGTATGTATCTCCGCAGGGTGTGCTCATACAGGAACAATACACATATACAACGGGCCCTGCGCTATTACACCCAGTCTGACCTGAGCGAGAGGACGTGGGGCTTATTCCAATACAGCAGAGAGCAGTATGTATCTCCGCAGGGTGTGCTCATACAGGAACAATACACATATACAACGGGCCTGCGCTATTACACCCAGTCTGACCTGAGCGAGAGGACGTGGGGCTTATTCCAATACAGCAGAGAGCAGTATGTATCTCCGCAGGGTGTGCTCATACAGGAACAATACACATATACAACGGGCCCTGCGCTATTACACCCAGTCTGACCTGAGCGAGAGGACGTGGGGCTTATTCCAATACAGCAGAGAGCAGTATGTATCTCCGCAGGGTGTGCTCATACAGGAACAATACACATATACAACGGGCCCTGCGCTATTACACCCAGTCTGACCTGAGCGAGAGGACGTGGGGCTTATTCCAATACAGCAGAGAGCAGTATGTATCTCCGCAGGGTGTGCTCATACAGGAACAATACACATATACAACGGGCCCTGCGCTATTACACCCAGTCTGACCTGAGCGAGAGGACGTGGGGCTTATTCCAATACAGCAGAGAGCAGTATGTATCTCCGCAGGGTGTGCTCATACAGGAACAATACACATATACAACGGGCCCTGCGCTATTACACCCAGTCTGACCTGAGCGAGAGGACGTGGGGCTTATTCCAATACAGCAGAGAGCAGTATGTATCTCCGCAGGGTGTGCTCATACAGGAACAATACACATATACAACGGGCCCTGCGCTATTACACCCAGTCTGACCTGAGCGAGAGGACGTGGGGCTTATTCCAATACAGCAGAGAGCAGTATGTATCTCCG
The DNA here is from genome assembly GCF_028390025.1 of Pseudophryne corroboree. NCBI lineage: Eukaryota > Metazoa > Chordata > Amphibia > Anura > Myobatrachidae > Pseudophryne > Pseudophryne corroboree. Next base: position 52,029 of record NW_026969116.1, read on the forward strand.
CAGGGTGTGCTCATACAGGAACAATACACATATACAACGGGCCCTGCGCTATTACACCCAGTCTGACCTGAGCGAGAGGACGTGGGGCTTATTCCAATACAGCAGAGAGCAGTATGTATCTCCGCAGGGTGTGCTCATACAGGAACAATACACATATACAACGGGCCCTGCGCTATTACACCCAGTCTGACCTGAGCGAGAGGACGTGGGGCTTATTCCAATACAGCAGAGAGCAGTATGTATCTCCGCAGGGTGTGCTCATACAGGAACAATACACATATACAACGGGCCCTGCGCTATTACACCCAGTCTGACCTGAGCGAGAGGACGTGGGGCTTATTCCAATACAGCAGAGAGCAGTATGTATCTCCGCAGGGTGTGCTCATACAGGAACAATACACATATACAACGGGCCCTGCGCTATTACACCCAGTCTGACCTGAGCGAGAGGACGTGGGGCTTATTCCAATACAGCAGAGAGCAGTATGTATCTCCGCAGGGTGTGCTCATACAGGAACAATACACATATACAACGGGCCCTGCGCTATTACACCCAGTCTGACCTGAGCGAGAGGACGTGGGGCTTATTCCAATACAGCAGAGAGCAGTATGTATCTCCGCAGGGTGTGCTCATACAGGAACAATACACATATACAACGGGCCCTGCGCTATTACACCCAGTCTGACCTGAGCGAGAGGACGTGGGGCTTATTCCAATACAGCAGAGAGCAGTATGTATCTCCGCAGGGTGTGCTCATACAGGAACAATACACATATACAACGGGCCCTGCGCTATTACACCCAGTCTGACCTGAGCGAGAGGACGTGGGGCTTATTCCAATACAGCAGAGAGCAGTATGTATCTCCGCAGGGTGTGCTCATACAGGAACAATACACATATACAACGGGCCCTGCGCTATTACACCCAGTCTGACCTGAGCGAGAGGACGTGGGGCTTATTCCAATACAGCAGAGAGCAGTATGTATCTCCGCAGGGTGTGCTCATACAGGAACAATACACATATACAACGGGCCCTGCGCTATTACACCCAGTCTGACCTGAGCGAGAGGACGTGGGGCTTATTCCAATACAGCAGAGAGCAGTATGTATCTCCGCAGGGTGTGCTCATACAGGAACAATACACATATACAACGGGCCCTGCGCTATTACACCCAGTCTGACCTGAGCGAGAGGACGTGGGGCTTATTCCAATACAGCAGAGAGCAGTATGTATCTCCGCAGGGTGTGCTCATACAGGAACAATACACATATACAACGGGCCCTGCGCTATTACACCCAGTCTGACCTGAGCGAGAGGACGTGGGGCTTATTCCAATACAGCAGAGAGCAGTATGTATCTCCGCAGGGTGTGCTCATACAGGAACAATACACATATACAACGGGCCCTGCGCTATTACACCCAGTCTGACCTGAGCGAGAGGACGTGGGGCTTATTCCAATACAGCAGAGAGCAGTATGTATCTCCGCAGGGTGTGCTCATACAGGAACAATACACATATACAACGGGCCCTGCGCTATTACACCCAGTCTGACCTGAGCGAGAGGACGTGGGGCTTATTCCAATACAGCAGAGAGCAGTATGTATCTCCGCAGGGTGTGCTCATACAGGAACAATACACATATACAACGGGCCCTGCGCTATTACACCCAGTCTGACCTGAGCGAGAGGACGTGGGGCTTATTCCAATACAGCAGAGAGCAGTATGTATCTCCGCAGGGTGTGCTCATACAGGAACAATACACATATACAACGGGCCTGCGCTATTACACCCAGTCTGACCTGAGCGAGAGGACGTGGGGCTTATTCCAATACAGCAGAGAGCAGTATGTATCTCCGCAGGGTGTGCTCATACAGGAACAATACACATATACAACGGGCCCTGCGCTATTACACCCAGTCTGACCTGAGCGAGAGGACGTGGGGCTTATTCCAATACAGCAGAGAGCAGTATGTATCTCCGCAGGGTGTGCTCATACAGGAACAATACACATATACAACGGGCCCTGCGCTATTACACCCAGTCTGACCTGAGCGAGAGGACGTGGGGCTTATTCCAATACAGCAGAGAGCAGTATGTATCTCCGCAGGGTGTGCTCATACAGGAACAATACACATATACAACGGGCCCTGCGCTATTACACCCAGTCTGACCTGAGCGAGAGGACGTGGGGCTTATTCCAATACAGCAGAGAGCAGTATGTATCTCCGCAGGGTGTGCTCATACAGGAACAATACACATATACAACGGGTCCTGCGCTATTACACCCAGTCTGACCTGAGCGAGAGGACGTGGGGCTTA
>NW_026969117.1:0-54343 GCF_028390025.1 Pseudophryne corroboree
TCCGGCCACCCTCCCCTCCCCTGCTGTGTGTCCTGCCTACCCCCCCTCCCTGCTGTGTGTCCAGACACCCCCCCCCCCTCACCTGCTGTGTGTCCGGCCTACCCTCCCCCCCCCTCCCCTCCCCTGCTGTTTGTCTGGCCACCATCCCCTCCCCTCCCCTGCTGTGTGTTCGGCAACTCCCCCCTCTTCCTGCTGTGTTCGGCCACCCCCTACCCCCTCCCCTCCCTGCCGTGTGTCCGGTCACCCTCCCCTCTCTGCTGTGTGTCCAGCCACCCCCCCCCTCTCTGCTGTGTGTCCGGCCACCCCCCCAGACACGCAGCGCCTGACACACACAGACATGCAACGCCTGACACGCATGCGCATATGCAGCGCCTGACGCACACGCACACAGCACCTGACACACACACACACACACACAGCACCTGACACACACGCACACACACAGCACCTGACACACACACACACAGCACCTGACACTCACACGGACCTGACACACGCGCACACACTCACACGCAGCACCTGACACACGCACACACAGACGCAGCACCTGACACTCACACGGACCTGACACACACGCACACACTCACACGCGGCGCCTGACGCACATAGACACGCGGCGCCTGACGCACACGCGGCGCCTGACGCACACGCGGCGCCTGACGCACACGCGGCGCCTGACAGACACACGGTGCCTGACAGACACGCGGCGCCTGACACACACGCACAGGCAGCGCCTGGCACACACGCACAGGCAGCGCCTGACACACACGCAGCGCCTGACACACACAGACACGCAGCGCCTGACACACACAGACCCGCAGCGCCTGACACACACAGACACGCAGCGCCTGACGCACAGGCAGCGCCTGACACACACGCGCCTGACACACGCAGCGCCTGACACACGCAGCGCCTGACACACGCAGCGCCTGACACACACACGCACCTGACACTCACATGCTCCTGACACACGCAGCACCTGACATACTCACACGCAGCACCTGAGACACACGCAGACACGCTGCATCTGACACACACACACGCAGCACCTGACACACACACGCAGCACCTGACACACAAACACGCAGACACGCAGCGCCTGACACACACGCAGACACGCAGCGCCTGACACACACGCAGACACGCAGCGCCTGACACACACGCAGACACGCAGCGCCTGACACACACGCAGCGCCTGACACACACGCAGAGCCTGACACACACGCAGCGCCTGACACACACGCAGACACGCAGCGCCTGACAGACACGCAGCGCCTGACAGACACGCAGCGCCTGACAGACACGCAGCGCCTGACAGACACGCAGCGCCTGACACACACGCAGACACGCAGCGCCTGACACACACGCAGCGCCTGACACACACGCAGCGCCTGACACACACGCAGCGCCTGACACACACGCAGCGCCTGACACACACGCAGCGCCTGACACACACGCAGCGCCTGACACACACGCAGACACGCAGCGCCTGACACACACGCAGACACGCAGCGCCTGACACACACGCAGACACGCAGCGCCTGACACACACGCAGACACGCAGCGCCTGACACACACGCAGACACGCAGCGCCTGACACACACGCAGACACGCAGCGCCTGACACACACGCAGACACGCAGCGCCTGACACACACGCAGACACGCAGCGCCTGACACACACGCAGACACGCAGCGCCTGACACACGCAGACATGCAGCACCTGACAGACACGCACACACACACACACACACACACACACACACACACAGCACCTGACACAGATATGCAGCGCCTGACACACACACGCAGACATACAGCGCCTGACACACACACACGCAGACATGCAGCACCTGACACACACATGCAGCACCTGACAGACACACACACCCACACACACACACAGACATGCAGCACCTGACACACCCACACACACACACATGCATCACCTGACACACCCACACACACAGACATGCATCACCTGACACACCCACACACATATACAGACATGCAGCACCTGACACACACACATACACACACACAGACATGCAGCGCCTGACACACACACACATACAGACATGCAGCACCTGACACATACAAACATGCAGCACCTGACACACACACACACGCAGCACCTGACACACATATATACATGTGGCATTTAACGCGCACACGCACAGCACCTGACACACAATCATATACACTCAGAGCACCTAACACACACATACACTCGCAGCACCTCACACACACTCGTATACACACGCAGCACCTGCCACTCACACATATATACACATGCAGCACCTGCCACTCCCACATACATGAACAGCACCTGACACACACATACACGCGCAGCACCTGACAGTCACACACATACAGATGCGACAGCTGACACAAACACATACACGCTCAACACCTGACACCCACGTGGCAGCTGACGCATACAAATGCAGCACCTGAAATACACACATATACACGTGCAGCACCTGAGACACACACATACACGTACAGCACCTGAGACACACACACACACATGTATGTACACGCGCGGCTCCAGGCACACACATACGTACGTACACACGCGGCACTTGACACACACACGTACACGCGCGGCACCTGACACACACACACACACGTACGTACATGTGTGGCACCTGACACACACACGTATGCACACGTGTGGCTCCTGACACACACGCGCGTTGCTCCTGACACACACACATGTACGTACGCGCTCGGCTCCTGACACACACACGTACGTATACGCGCGGCTCCTGACACCCTCACGCATGTACACGCGTGGCTCCTGGCACACTGGCACACACACACACACGTACACGCGCGGCACCTGACACATACACGCGTGTACGTACACACATGCACAGCACCTGACATACACACATGTAGGTACGCGCCACCTGACACACACACACACACACACGTACACGCATGACACCTGACACACACGTACGTACGTACGTACGTACGTACGTACGTACGCGCACGGCACCTGACACACACGTACATACTAGTGATGAGTGGGTTCGGTTCGTCGGAATCCGGACCCCCCGAACTTCACCCATTTTACATGGGTCCGAGGCAGGTTCGAACCTTCCCGCCTTGCTCGGCTAACCCGAGCGCGCCCGAACGTCATCATCCCGCTGTCGGATTCCCGCGAGAATCTGATGTCTGCATTCGTGGAAAGGGGTCCCATGTGTAAACATGGGACCCCTTTCAGTCCGTCTGGTCCGGGTGTTCGGTTTGTTGTTTTGCCAAGTACGTGGAGTTAATCTGGAACCTGGATCAGGTGAGTATAATTATCTTTTATTTTCAGGTACCCGTGGATTCTACTTGGAGAAGAGGACCGACTGCTTCGTGTCAACATAGGTAAGTATGTGTGTGTCGGCAGGTGTGAAATAAAGTTATACTTTCACGGTGTCTGTGTCCTGTTTTTATTTGGGTATTTTTTCCCCAGTAGAACTACAGGTACCAGCGGGCCCGTTTTTCTCCCGCATGCTGGTACTTGTGGTTCTCAAAGTACCAGATTGCGGGGGAGGCTTGCTGGGACTTGTAGTACTACTGGAAAAAACAATATTCTTTCAATTTTCTCAAGGCTATCAGCCTCCCATCCGCAGCCCTTGGATGGGGGGGACAGCCTCGGGCTTCACCCCTGGCCCTTGGGTGGCTGGGGGGGGACCCCTTGATTGAAGGGGTCCCCACTCCCCCAGGGTACCCCGGCCAGGGGTGACTAGTTGGATATTTAATGCCACGGCCGCAGGGCACTGTATAAAAGTGACCCCCGGCTGTGGCATTATCTGTCCAGCTAGTGGAGCCCGATGCTGGTGTAAAAATAATGGGGGACCCTACTCTTTTTGTCCCCCGTATTTTTTGCACCAGCACCAGGCGCAGAGCCCGGAGCTGGTTTTAAAAATACGGGGGATCCCCTGTCCGTTTTTCCCCCGGATTTTTAGAACCAGGACCGGCTCGAAGAGCCCGAGGCTGGTTATGCTTTGGAGGGGGGACCCCACGCAATTTTTCTTTTCCGGGTTTTTCACATTCCATTTAAAAAAATAAATAAAATAATAATAATCTTTTAAAAAATATATAAATAATACTTGTGCCTCCAAAAAAGACAAACCAAGTACCTAATCCCTTCTAATATAAATAGATATGCTATTACCCCAAAAAAATATTATTTTTTATTAGATTCCGCCTGCAAAGTGTGGCGGATTGAAAATGACGAATTTACTGTTTAAAAGCACTGTTGTCGAATTTACAAACTTCAATTGAATATACTTTTGTTGAATTGCCGCATTTGTACCATTGCAGAAAAGTCGAATTTGTCAAATGTCGAATTTTAAAAAGTCGAATTTTGAAAGGATGCAAGAATAGGCCCCGCCCCCTTCTTCACATCAGCCGTCCCCTTCTACCCCTGTACCTTGCTCTCTCCTGTCTGTGCTCTCTCCCGTCTGTAGGACTAAGCCCCGCCCCCTTCTTACCCTCCAGTGACTGCTCTCTCCTGACAAGTGGACCAGGCCTGCCCCCTACACGCTGCTGGTGTCTTCATTGTTACTTGGTCTGGAGCTCCGTTGGGGAGAGAACTCACGTGAGCTCATTAAGAATGAGGAACTGGGATGTTTTAATTTTATTGTGAGTAGTGTAGTGTGGTGATGTAGTATGTTGTATGGGGGGTATAGTGTAACTATGAAGTGCAGCATATGGGAGGGCTATAGCATAGTGATGTAGTGTGGCATATGGGGGGTGGTAGCGCATAGGCGTGCGTACAGGGGGTGCCTGGTGCGCACAGGCACTCCCTAATGTCCAGCACCGCTGCACGCCACGCTTGCTGTGGCACAGTGATCGCTGAGTGTGTGATCGGTGGAGCCTAGCCTGTAGCTCATTTCCGTACCTCCCACCACCGCTGCGCCCGCCCCCCCTCTGCCTGCTGCTAATACTATGCTGAGTGCATTCGTCGGCGGCCTCACTGGGGGGACTGGTGTCACCTTGCAATGTGACGTGGTGATGTCCGCCTATGCTCTCCTCCCGCCCACCCGTGCTTTCCTCCCGCTGCGGTCTCTCAGTCCTAGTGTGCCGCGGCTGCCACACCACTGGCAGTGTTCCTCTAGGGGGGACTGGGAGCCGCCGGCAGACACATTCTGCTGAGACTTACTTGTCAGTGCGGGTTCCGGATGGCAGGCGGCGGGTGGGAGGGCAGACGGGGAGCAGGTGTCACAAGGAGTGTGTGGGTAACTAATTCACAATACTTCCGCTCAACGTGGCACTGCTGGTCCTTCATCTCCCATGTCTCTTCACCAGGTGGCGGGCGGCCCGGAAATTAAGTGATGTGTTGTGCAGCAGTCAGTGTGAAGTGACTGTGAGTAACACTGATGGTGCTGATGATGCTGCTGCAGAATCGGGAAGCAATTAATTCATAAATATAATGTACTCAGTGTATTTTACATACATAAACATGTACATACGTGTATTTGTGTATACATGTATATACATGAGTGTGTGTGCATATATATATATATATATATATACAGCCAGTTCCCAGGAACAAAAGTCCTCCCCCGCTTCCGCTAAGTCCACAGCATGACGCTGGGGCTCCACTGGTGGAGCCAGGTGCGGTGGGGGCCCGTCTCAAGTGCTTCAGCAATCAGTGAGCTTGCTCACAGGTGGATCCCTGGATTCTACAAGTAGTGTCTCAGGGATTCAAGCTGGAATTCGAGACGTCGTCCCCTCGCCGTTTCCTAAAATCTGCCTTGCCAACATCTCCCTTGGACAGGGAGGCTGTGATAGAGGCAAATTCACAAGCTGTATTTGCAGCAGGTGATAGTCAAGGTACCCCTCCTTCAACAAGGAAGGGGTTACTATTCCACAATGTTTGTGGTACCGAAACCGGACGGTTTGGTGAGACCCATTTTAAATTTTAAATCTTTGAACACGTATATAAAACGGTTCAAGTTCAAGATGGAATCGCTCAGGGCGGTTATCTCAAGCCTGGAGGAAGGGGATTACATGGTATCACTGGACATCAAGGATGCTTACCTGCATGTCCCCATTTACTCTCCTCACCAGGAGTACCTCAGATTTGTGGTACAGGACTGTCATTCTGCGGCGGGACTGCCGCATTCTAGATCAGTAAAAGCCCATTCCACGAGGAAGGTGGGCTCTTCTTGGGCGGCTGCCCGAGGGGTCTCTGCTTTACAACTTTGCCGAGCTGCTACTTGGTCGGGGTCAAACACATTTGCAAGATTTTACAAGTTTGACACCCTGGCTGAGGAGGACCTGGAGTTCGCTCATTCGGTGCTGCAGAGTCATCCGCACTCTCCCTCCCGTTTGGGAGCTTTGATATAATCCCCATGGTCCTTACGGAGTCCCAGCATCCACTTAGGACGTCAGAGAAAAATAAGAATTTACTTACCGATAATTCTATTTCTCATAGTCCGTAGTGGATGCTGGGAACTCCGTAAGGACCATGGGGAATAGCGGCTCCGCAGGAGACTGGGCACAAAAAGTAAAAGCTTTAGACTAGCTGGTGTGCACTGGCTCCTCCCCCTATGACCCTCCTCCAAGCCTCAGTTAAGATACTGTGCCCGGACGAGCGTACATAATAAGGAAGGATCTTGAATCCCGGGTAAGACTCATACCAGCCACACCAATCACACCGTACAACTCGTGATCTGAACCCAGTTAACAGTATGATAACCGTAGGAGCCTCTGAAAAGATGGCTTCCAACAATAAACAACCCGATTTGTTTGTAACAATAACTATATACAAGTATTGCAGACAATCCGCACTTGGGATGGGCGCCCAGCATCCACTACGGACTATGAGAAATAGAATTATCGGTAAGTAAATTCTTATTTTCTCTGACGTCCTAGTGGATGCTGGGAACTCCGTAAGGACCATGGGGATTATACCAAAGCTCCCAAACGGGCGGGAGAGTGCGGATGACTCTGCAGCACCGAATGAGAGAACTCCAGGTCCTCCTCAGCCAGGGTATCAAATTTGTAGAATTTAGCAAACGTGTTTGCCCCTGACCAAGTAGCTGCTCGGCAAAGTTGTAAAGCCGAGACCCCTCGGGCAGCCGCCCAAGATGAGCCCACCTTCCTTGTGGAATGGGCTTTTACAGATTTTGGCTGTGGCAGGCCTGCCACAGAATGTGCAAGTTGAATTGTACTACAAATCCAACGAGCAATCGTCTGCTTAGAAGCAGGAGCACCCAGTTTGTTGGGTGCATACAGTATAAACAGCGAGTCAGATTTTCTGACTCCAGCCGTCCTGGAAACATATATTTTCAGGGCCCTGACTACGTCCAGCAACTTGGAGTCCTCCAAGTCCCTAGTAGCCACAGGTACCACAATAGGTTGATTCATGTGAAACGCTGAAACCACCTTAGGGAGAAATTGAGGACGAGTCCTCAATTCCGCCCTATCCGAATGAAATATCAGGTAAGGGCTTTTATAGGATAAAGCCGCCAATTCTGATGCGCGCCTGGCTGAAGCCAGGGCCAACAGCATTACCACTTTCCATGTGAGATATTTCAAATCCACTGTGGCAAGTGGTTCAAACCAATGTGATTTTAGGAACCCTAAAACTACATTGAGATCCCAAGGTGCCACTGGAGGCACAAAAGGAGGCTGTATATGCAGTACCCCTTTGACAAACGTCTGAACTTCAGGCACTGAAGCCAGTTCTTTCTGGAAGAAGATCGACAGGGACGAAATTTGAACCTTAATGGATCCTAATTTTAGGCCCATAGACAATCCTGCTTGCAGGAAATGTAGGAAACGACCCAGTTGAAAATCCTCCGTAGGGGCCTTCTTGGCCTCACACCACGCAACATATTTTCGCCAAATGCGATGATAATGTTTTGCAGTTACATCCTTCCTGGCCTTGATCAGGGTAGGGATGACTTCATCTGGAATGCCTTTTTCCTTCAGGATCCGGCGTTCAACCGCCATGCCGTCAAACGCAGCCGCGGTAAGTCTTGGAACAGACAAGGTCCCTGCTGGAGCAGGTCCTTCCTTAGAGGTAGAGGCCACGGGTCCTCCGTGAGCATCTCTTGCAGCTCCGGGTACCAAGTTCTTCTTGGCCATTCCGGAGCCACGAGTATCGTTCTTACTCCTCTCCTTCTTATGATTCTCAGTACTTTTGGTATGAGAGGAAGAGGAGGGAACACATATACCGACTGGAACACCCACGGAGTTACCAGAGCGTCCACCGCTATTGCCTGAGGGTCCCTTGACCTGGCGCAATATCTGTCCAGTTTCTTGTTGAGACGGGACGCCATCATGTCCACCTTTGGTTTTTCCCAACGGTTTACAATCACTTGGAAGACTTCTGGATGAAGTCCCCACTCCCCCGGGTGGAGGTCGTGTCTGCTGAGGAAGTCTGCTTCCCAGTTGTCCACTCCCGGAATGAACACTGCTGACAGTGCTATCACATGATTTTCCGCCCAGCGGAGAATCCTTGCAGCTTCTGCCATTGCCCTCCTGCTTCTTGTGCCGCCCTGTCTGTTTACGTGGGCGACAGCCGTGATGTTGTCCGACTGGATCAATACCGGTTGACCCTGAAGCAGAGGCCTTGCTTGACTTAGGGCATTGTAAATGGCCCTTAGCTCTAGGATATTTATGTGAAGAGACGTTTCCATGCTTGACCACAAGCCCTGGAAATTTCTTCCCTGTGTGACTGCTCCCCAGCCTCTCAGGCTGGCATCCGTGGTTACCAGCATCCAATCCTAAGAAGCCACCATTTTTCCCAGGACTCTCGTGCACTGATGCACTGACACTTGTCCTGGTTTTAGGAGGTTCCTGACTAGCTCGGATAACTCCCTGGCCTTCTCCTCTGGGAGAAACACCTTTTTCTGGACTGTGTCCAGAATCATCCCTAGGAACAGTAGACGTGTTGTTGGAATCAGCTGTGATTTTGGGATATTTAGAATCCACCCGTGCTGACGTAGCACTACCTGAGATAGTGCTACTCCGACCTCTAACTGTTCCCTGGACCTTGCCCTTATCAGGAGATCGTCCAAGTAAGGGATAATTAATACGCCTTTTCTTTGAAGAAGAATCATCATTTCGGCCATTACCTTGGTAAAGACCCGTGGTGCCGTGGACAATCCAAACGGCAGCGTCTGAAACTGATAATGACAGTTTTGTATCACAAACCTGAGGTACCCTTGGTGAGAAGGGTAGATTGGGACATGGAGATAAGCATCCTTGATGTCTAGAGATACCATATAGTCCCCTTCTTCCAGGTTCGCTATCACTGCTCTGAGTGACTCCATCTTGAATTTGAACCTTTTTATGTAAGTGTTCAAAGATTTTAGATTTAAAATTGGTCTCACCGAGCCGTCCGGCTTCGGTACCACAAACAGCGTGGAATAATACCCCTTTCCCTGTTGTAGGAGGGGTACCTTGATTATCACCTGCTGGGAATACAGCTTGTGAATAGCTTCCAATACTGCCTCCCTGTCGGAGGGAGACGTTGGTAGAGCAGACTTCAGGAACCAGCGAGGGGGAGACGTCTCGCATTCCAATTTGTACCCCTGTGATACTACCTGCAGGATCCAGGGGTCCACTTGCGAGTGAGCCCACTGCGCGCTGAAATTCTTGAGACGGCCCCCCACCGTGCCCGAGTCTGCTTGCAGAGCCCCAGCGTCATGCTGAGGACTTGGCAGAAGCGGGGGAGGGCTTCTGCTCCTGGGAAGAGGCTGCATGGTGCAGTCTTTTTCCCCTTCTTCTGCCCCGGGGCAGGAACGAGCGGCCTTTTTCCCTCTTGCCCTTATAGGGACGAAAGGACTGGGTTTGAAAAGACGGTGTCTTTTTCTGCTGAGAGGTGACCTGGGGTAAAAAGGTGGATTTTCCAGCCGTTGCTGTGGCCACCAGGTCCGATAGACCGACCCCAAATAACTCCTCCCCTTTATACGGCAATACTTCCATATGTCGTTTGGAATCCGCATCACCTGACCACTGTCGCGTCCATAACGTTCTTCTGGCAGAAATGGACATCGCACTTACTCTAGATGCCAGGGTGCAAATATCCCTCTGTGCATCTCGCATATATAGTAATGCATCCTTTAAATGCTCTATAGTTAATAATATACTGTCCCTATCCAGGGTATCAATATTTTCAGTCAGGGAATCCGACCAAGCCACTCCAGCGCTGCACATCCAGGCTGAGGCGATCGCTGGTCGCAGTATAACACCGGTATGTGTGTATATACCTTTTAAGATATTTTCCAGCCTTCTATCAGCTGGTTCCTTGAGAGCGGCCGTATCAGGAGACGGTAATGCCACTTGTTTTGATAAGCGTGTGAGCGCCTTATCTACCCTAGGGGGTGTTTCCCAACGTGCCCTAACCTCTGGCGGGAAAGGGTATAGTGCCAATAATTTATTAGAAATCAGCAGTTTTTTATCGGGGGAAACCCACGCTTTATCACACACCTCATTTAATTCATCTGACTCAGGAAAAACCACTGGTAGTTTTTTCACACCCCACATAATACCCTTTTTTGTGGTACTTGTAGTGTCAGAAATGTTTAATGCCTCCTTCATTTCCGTGATCATGTAACGTGTGGCCCTACTGGACATTACGTTTGTCTCGTCACCGTCGACACTGGATTCAGTATCCGTGTCAGGGTCTGTGTCGACCATCTGAGGTAACGGGCGTTTTAGCGCCCTTGACGGTGTCTGAGACGCCTGAACAGGCACTAATTGATTTGTCGGCTGTCTCATGTCGTCAACAGTTTTTTGCAAAGTGCTGACATTGTCACGTAATTCTTTAATTACTACCATCCAGTCAGGTGTCGACCCCCTAGGGGGTGACATCACTAACACAGGCAATTGCTCTGCTTCCACATCATTTTCCTCCTCATACATGTCGACACAATCGTACCGACACCCAGCACACACACAGGGAATGCTCTGATAGAGGACAGGACCCCACTAGCCCTTTGGGGAGACAGAGGGAGAGTTTGCCAGCACACACCAGAGCGCTATATATATACAGGGATAACCTTATATAAGTGTTACTCCCTGTTATAGCTGCTGTATTTATATATTAGCTGCCAATAGTGCCCCCCTCTCTGTTTTACCCTGTTTCTGTAGTGCAGGACTGCAGGGGAGAGTCAGGGAGCCGTCCTTCCAGCGGAGCTGTGAAAGAAAATGGCGCTTGTGTGCTGAGGAGAAAGGCTCCGCCCCCTTCACGGCGGCCTTTTCTCCCGCTTTTTTCAGGAAACTGGCAGGGGATAAATGCATCCATATAGCCCAGGAGCTATATGTGATGCATTTTTTTTAGCCATATAAGGTTTTTATATTGTTTTTATTGCGTCTCAGGGCGCTCCCCCCCAGCGCCCTGCACCCTCAGTGACCGGAGTGTGAAGTGTGCTGAGAGCAATGGCGCACAGCTGCAGTGCTGTGCGCTACCTTATTTGAAGACAGGAACGTCTTCTGCCGCCGCTTTCTCCGGACCTCTTCGCTCTTCTGGCTCTGTAAGGGGGCTGGCGGCGCGGCTCCGGGACCCATCCAGGCTGAACCTGTGATCGTCCCTCTGGAGCTAATGTCCAGTAGCCAAGAAGCCCAATCCACTCTGCAGTCAGGTGAGTTCGCTTCTTCTCCCCTTAGTCCCACGATGCAGTGAGCCTGTTGCCAGCAGGACTCACTGAAAATAAAAAACCTATTTAAACTTTTACTTCTAAGCAGCTCAGGAGAGCCACCTAGCTTGCACCCTTCTCGTTCGGGCACAAAAATCTAACTGTGGCTTGGAGGAGGGTCATAGGGGGAGGAGCCAGTGCACACCAGCTAGTCTAAAGCTTTTACTTTTTGTGCCCAGTCTCCTGCGGAGCCGCTATTCCCCATGGTCCTTACGGAGTTCCCAGCATCCACTAGGACGTCAGAGAAATAAGATTTTACTCACCGGTAAATCTATTTCTCGTAGTCCGTAGTGGATGCTGGGCGCCCATCCCAAGTACTTGTACATAGTTATTGTTAACAAAAGGGTTATTGTTGAGAGCCATCTGTGCAGAGGCTCCGTTGTTGTCATACTGTTAACTGGGTATAATATCACGAGTTGTACGGTGTGATTGGTGTGGCTGGTATGAGTCTTACCCGGGATTCAAAATCCTTCCTTAGTGTCAGCTCTTCCGGGCACAGTATCCTAACTGAGGTCTGGAGGAGGGTCATAGGGGGAGGAGCCAGTGCACACCAGGTAGTCCTAAAGCTCTCTTTAGTTGTGCCAAGTCTCCTGCGGAGCCGCTATTCCCCATGGTCCTTACGGAGTCCCAGCATCCACTACGGACTACGAGAAATAGATTTACCGGTGAGTAAAATCTTATTATATATATATATATATATATATATATATATATATATATATATATGACTTGGGGTTTGTTTTATTAGATAGAGCATGTCCCTGTGAAGTGCCTTTTGGGGTTGTGGTTTTTCAGAAAGTTACAGGTTTTTTTTAATTAAGAGAAATATGCCCCATTATAGAGATCGGGCATTTCAATTTGTTGCGCCTGCGCAGTGGCCGCCAGCAGGGGGTGTACTAGAGTGCCTTCTCTTGAGAGCCGCAATATGGCCGCCTTCTCCCCGGTTATTCTGTAAATAGGAAAATAACCTCACAGGTTCACATAGGGCAGAGTTGCCACTACTAGTGCAGGGCTGTAACTTACAGTACTAAGGAAAAGCCATATACTAAAGCGGCACGGTGACCTCACCCCTCTCAGAGACACCAGGGCGCAGCACACTGGTACACACACCTGTTAGCTCAGGGCAGCACTATAGGACCCTCCTGTAATGCTGTGCTGGCGGCGTGTAGTGATCAGGGCACTGGGAGACTGGCTGGCTGGTCTCCGTCTCTGCTGCCTATAGAACTTCCACCTCTGTTATATATCAGGGCTGCTCTCCTGTTGTTATGATTCCAATACTCTGGTCTGGGGATATCTTATAGCAAGGACCTGAGTACTGGAACGTAATGCTTGGAAAGGGAGTGGGAACGGGAATAGCCCCTGGCGCCCTATCTCCGTTGTCTCGCCCGTGCTGTCAGAAATCTCTTGCGAGACTATGGTTGCTTGGGCCCATGGCTGCCGCGTTTGAAGGGCGGATTACGTCTGCCCAACTCCGATGCCCCCTCAGGTCTTAATGGGAGACCAAGAGAAATCCGAGACAGGGTGATAACAAGGGGCCCTCTACTAAACAACAAAGCCAGGGGCTCAAAACTAACTTTAAACTAGAGTATGTGCGGAAAACCGCCAGGGAAAAGGACAACCAAAATACCCACTTGTCCACTCTTCTACCCGGCACCGGCGAGTTCCGGAGAGGAGTGTGGGAGCGTAAACCTCCGCAAATGCACCAACACAGAATACAAAATAAAGCGGCCTAGGCCGCAGCACGCGGCAGAGCCGCCACTCACGAAAACCACACGAGATCCTCTAGCGACTGTTGCGGGTAAATGAGGACTGGAAGACTCCTTGGGAAGAGATGACAACACTAAGATTCAGGAACTCTGAGGACAGGAATGACCGGACACAGCAGAACTGGAACAGACGTCAGCAAACCAAAGCAGCATGCAGGAAGCTATTACCGGCGTCTGTGTGAAGCACTGAGAAGGTATTTAGCAGGGAGTCCTTCAATCAGAAGTTCAGAGCCTGATTAGCACAATGCCGTGCAGCTGCCTTGCTGCATGACCAGAAGACAAGTGTGTGTGTGTGTAGTTTACTTGATTGACCCTGCAAGGGGAGCGCAGTCCGTCCGTGGCGTCCCCGTTGCTAGGGTCCAGGCGGCTCAGCGCGCCCGGCGTCCTAGCGTTGCTAGGGAGCCGGCGGCTAGCACACTCGGCGTCCCTAGTTGCTAGGCGCCGGGCCGCGAGGACATCGCGGACCACGGCGCCTAACACCTGTGTGTTCTCTTCCTCTCCTACCTCACACTGGAACTGGCCGCCCAGAGAACGAGAGGGCAGCGGCTGACATCAGAGAGGGTGCAGCAATCTGTGTGGGCAGAGCCCCTCACAGCAAGGTGTCCTTATGCTGTGCCCCGTGTAATCACTGTGATCCATACAGACTCTCACCCTGGTATGCTCTCTATTATTTATTTTTTTACACTGCGGCATGCTCGAGGGAAGGGAGCAGGCACCACCCCACCGCCACTACTCCTCCGCCAGCATCACTGCCGAGCCGGTCAGTGTTCCGGCGGCAATGAGCAGTAGGCAGCCACCAGCAACAACAGTCAGGAAGCTGTTACTCCCGGCAGCAGTAGCGTCAAGCTGCAATTCAGCCAGCGGCACGATGATCCGGGAGACAGTGGCAGCACAGGGAAGCAGTACCCCCTCCAATCGCAGCACCAACTAGGAGACTGAGGCAGCAACCTGCCCCCAGCAGCAGCACCACCCTGATGATAGGTAAGATGCATTTTGGTGTCACAAGAAGGTGGCCGGAGTAGTGGCTGGCTGTGGTCACACCCCGGGGAAAAGTGATAGTGATTTCAGTGTTCCCTTGCGCGGGGATTGGATGTGTAGATGTATGAAGGCTATGTATGTATAGATGTGAGCGGCAGTGTGCGGATGTATGAGAGCGGCAGTGTGCGGATGTATGAGAGCGGCAATGTACGGCTGTATAACTGCGTCGGTGTGCGGCTGTATGAGTGCGATGGTGTGCGGCTGTATGCGTGCGGCGGTGTGCGGCTGTAAGAGTGCGGCAGTGTGCGGCTGTAAGAGTGCGGCTGTAAGAGTGCGGCTGTAAGAGTGCGGGGTTGTACGGATGTATGAGAGCGGGGTTGTACGGATGTATGAGAGCGGCAGTGTATGGATGTATGAGAGCAACAGTGTACAGTTGTGTGAGAGCGGCAGTGTGCGGATGTATGAGAGTGGCGGTGTACGGATGTATGAGAGCGGCAGTGTATGGATGGCAGCGTCATAGGGAGGGATGTCGGAATGCTGTTATAGGGTTCCTAATACAAAATGCCACGTTGGGCTTGATGGGCAGGTAGTGCGGCAAGCACACCCAAATTGGCATCTGACGTCGCCTGCAGTCCACACTGTTGTGAGGAGTCAGAGTTAATTTTGACTGTGTAGTGTACTCACAGAGGACCTACCGCCCGTCCCCTCCTCGCATCTGAGCAGCAGGTCAGGCTCTTATTTTCTTTTTAATCAGGAGAGGCCGAGTGAACTGTGAGCAGGGGGGCAGAGCTACATGGGACCCAGAGGGGCTGCTGTGCTGTCAGAGAGGGAGAGGAAGAGAGAGATGAAGCTACTGCAGATCCCCAGCTGATTGTGAGGTGCTGGGTTGAAGGGTGATGTGATCACCCTTCTCCCTCGCTGCCGCTGGGGACCGCATCTAGGCTTCCTCCATCGAGGGCATGCGGCGCAGCAGTGGGCAGCGTGTAATGAGTTTGTCTGACTCATTATACTGCTGCCTGTTGTGGACACCTCCGTCCGTACGGACTGGTGTACATGCCCAGCACAGAGGTGACAGTGTTGGTGGAAGTGCTGCCCAGTTCTGACCCTGCAGGCCTCCCTGATCTGACTGCGGCCGCTGCTGCTGCGGCGGCCCGAAACCCCTGCCGGTCCCCTCCATAGACTTCTGCCTGTCCAGCGCTGAGGTACTAGGGGTATCCCAGCTGCGGGAAGGGTATGTCTCTGGCTTTCTCTCCGGCAGGGGAAGGTGACAGCGGCGGAGGAAGTGTTGCCCACCTCAGACACTGCAGGCCTCCCCGATCCAGCTGTGGCCACAGTTGATGCTGCCAGAACCCCCTGCTGGTCTCCTTTGTTGACTGCCGCATGGCCAGTGCTGAAGTACTGGGGGTAGGCCAGCTACGGGAAGAGTGTATCTGCCTCGGGCTCTCTCTCTCTGTCAGGGGAAGGAAGGGCTGATTCTCTGGCACAACAGGGAGGGCTAGGCTGCAGGAACACAGCACTGGAAGAAACAGGAGGCCGAACTCATGACCAAAAAGTGAGCAGTGCAGTGATCAGCCCCCTAGTCTTTCCCTCTCTCTGGGTGCAGAGCTGTATTCTACAGAGAGAGCTGGGATGGGAAGAAGGGGAACGGCACCTGACACACACATACACGCGCGGCACCTGACACACACATACACGCGCAACACCTGACACACACACATACACGTGCGGCACCTGACACACACACACGTAGCATCAGACACAATAAAATAAACATGCAGCACCTGATCCACACATACACGCGCAACACCTGACACACACACATACACGTGCGGCACCTGACACACACACACACGTAGCATCAGACACAATAAAATAAACATGCAGCACCTGACCCACACATACACGCGCAACACCTGACACACACACACATACACGTGCGGCACCTGACACACACACGTACCATCAGACACAATAAAATAAACATGCAGCACCTGACACATGCATATACACGCAGCACCTGACACATGCATATACACGCAGCACCTGACACATGCATATACACGCAGCACCTGACACATGCATATACATGCAGCACCTGACACATACATATACACGCACACCATCAGACACACACATACACACGCAGTGCCTTACTCACACACACATAGACACGTGCAGCACCTGAGGCACACACATGTACACGCGCAGCACCTGACGCACACACATGTACACGCGCAGCACCTGACGCACACTCATGTACACACGCAGCACCTGACGCACACTCATGTACACGCGCAGCACCTAATGCACACTCATGTACACGCGCAGCACCTGACGCACACTCATGTACACGCGCATCACCTGACACAGACATACGTATTCATGCACAGCACCAGACATACACTTGTACACACGCGGAGCACCTGATACTCACACACATATACACCCGCAACACCTGACACACACACACACACGTGCGGCAGCTGACGCATACACACGCACCATCAGACACACTCATATATACACGCAGCACCTGACACACACATACACACAGGAGCTGACACACACATACACAGGCAGCACCTGACACACACACACATATACACGCGCAGCACCTGACACCACGCACTCACACGTACAAGCAATGCATTTCACGCCTACCTCCAGCCTCAGTTACAGGCTGCTGCCGCCTACCCCCCTCCCTGCATCAGCTGCAAAGGCAGCAAAATATTTTGACCAAAGTCTAAAGGCCCGTACACATTAAACGATGTCGCTCTGTGAGCTACATCGTCTAATGTTTCCCCTCCCGGGCCGGCCGGCGGCCGACTGTACACACTGAGCGATATGACCGCTCATATCGCTCAGTGACGTCACGCCCCCGCCAGCCCTGCATGAAGGTCGTGGACGACAGTCCACATCCTTCCTGCATGCCCTACCGACAGCGAAGATTGTTGCCGACCCGCGGGGCCGCGCATCGTTTGTCGCTGGCTGCATACACACTTAACGATAAAATGAGCGACGTCGCTCATTAAATCGTTAAGTGTGTACGGACCTTAAACAATTTGGTTTGGTTAATAAAATAATTTTGCACAGAACAGTGATGTTATACGAACATTTTCATTAAACATTTAAAAAATCAAATGTTTATTCTTTAAGTGAAATTTTACATTTCTGAATAAAAAAAATAAATTTAAAAAAAGCGATGAAATTCCATAGACAAAAAACCTTACGGTTTCACATGTCCCATTAAGGCTTCTTAGACATGATCGAAATTTCAGAAACCTGTTGTAACTCTTCCACTCAAACTCCAAAAAGCAATGAAATTCAATCATTAAGGCTGACGCCTTAATGGACGTGTTCCTTGTGCAATACAGATATGGTATGCCATCACAGCCTGTGGGTAAGTGCAGATTCAGCACTCTCACAGAGTGAGATTGCTGTCACTCACACAATGGTGGAGCTGCTAATTCACAGATTTGTGTGCTCATTGGAATACACACATGCAGTCTATGCAACTGAAGGTCTGAGCGGAAGACAAAGCTGCTCAGATGAGGTAAGAGTGTTGTTGATTGGAGGGAGGAGAGCGGTGTGGATGGGGGAACAGAAGTGTGTGGATAGAGGGAACACTAAGCAGCACTAATGGGGGGGACAGAGAAACACAGGGGGTAATTCAGACCGCAGCAGCAGCAGCGATTGCAGTCTGAATTAGTTTGTGAGGTGCGCACGTGCAATGGCCGCACTGCGCGTGCGTACCCCAGGAGCCCAGTGAGATGCTATCACCCTGCCTGATTGATAGGCAGAGGTGGTTGCGGGGAAGGAGGGGGGCGTGCAAACAGCGTTAGAATGCCATTGGCAGGGCATGGTCTGCACAACGGAGGCGTTTCCGGACCACTGGGGGGTGGGCTGTGGCGGTTATCCCCCTGCCAAGAGCGCAGGATCCACTAAATTTACCTTCAGGATGTCAGCTACATGAATAGGGTAAGAGTGGTGTGGATAGGGGGTAGATTAAGCAGCAAGTATGGGAAGGGAGACAGAGCGGTGCAGATGGGGGAAATGGTGCAGATGGGTTGAAAACACTGGCATGGATGGGTAGAAAACTGGTGCAGATGGGAGAGAAGACAGTGTGCCATGTACTGGAGGAGGCGGAGTGACGTTGAAGAAGGAAACACTGAGCAGCACAGAGAGAAGGAAACGGTGGTACAGACAATGCACAGGTGGGGAAAGACAGATGGTACAGATAAGTTAGTACAGACTAGCACAGATGGGAGAACACAGCAGTAGGGATTGGGGAAGACCGGGCAGCATGGGGGTGTATAGGGGAAGTAAGTGTAGATGCATAGACCGTAGATGGGGTATTATAGTTTAGCAATTAACCAAGATGTTTGAGGGAGCTAAATGTGTATACTAAGTGAGATGGATGTATGGAGTTAGAAGGATGTTGTAACAAGGTGGCTTTGTTGTGTTGACTGAATGGGATGGTTGTGGGCACTGTGTGGGATGGGAGCACCACAAAACTGCTCAGACCTTCAGTTGCATAGACTGCATGTGTGTATTCCAATGAGCACACAAATCTGTGAATTAGCAGCTCCACCATTGTGTGAGTGACAGCAATCTCACTCTGTGAGAGTGCTGAATCTGCACTTACCCACAGGCTGTGATGGCATACCATATCTGTATTGCGCAAGGAACACGTCCATTAAGGCGTCAGCCTTAATGATCGGAATTTCATTGCTTTTTGGAGTTTGAGTGGAAGAGTTACAACAGGCTTCTGAAATTTCGATCATGTCTAAGAAGCCTTAATGGGACATGTGAAACCGTAAGGTTTTTTGTCTATGGAATATAAATATATATATATATATATATATATATATATATATCACAAACATATATGATTCATACATATATCATACATACATATATCACACATACATGATACATACATGAGAAAGACCTGGGATGGTGATGAGGCCAGGGCCCCCTGCTGATGTTGCGTTGAGGTTCAATCCCACCCAGGGACCTAATTGACCTTGTTATCAGATTTTGGTGATCTTTAAGTAGACAAGTCAAATTTCATACCCCCTGTTATGGTGTAGGGTACCTGGCCTTCTCTGATGTAATCAGAGTTAGATTTGATTCAGTGATTTTATAAAAACATCTAGGAAGCACAATTTAGCAGTGGGTTGCAGAGAAAAAGAAATATGCTGGCAAAAAAATCAAATTGCGTGATTAAACAGCTCTTCATTTTCTGGCTTTATTTTTATGCTAACAAATTTGTTCTCTGAAAAGTGTCCACAAAGCCAAGTCTCTGATTAACACCTTTGTAGGGATGGTTTTTCACCTATTACTAAATTAAACTTGCTTCATTGGAAAGGCAGCAAGATGCATCCTCATTTCAATGTCTACTGAAATAATACAGGTTGACACCAGGAAACATTAACGCCACTGCATCCTTGCTGCTTTCTCATGTGGAAGTCTGTTTAATGTGAAAACAAGGTGATATCTAATTAGCACACAGGTAAGGAATTAAGAAAATCTTTATTTAAGGGTGAAGATGTTTCTCACAAAATCGTTGCCCCAATGCATCATTGAAATTCAAGCTGGAAAGATGATTTTAATATATCACTTGTACATTTTGTATTGCTCTTCTGGTGACAATGTAGTTTGTTTTTGTCAATTACCATTTTAATAATAGGGTAAAGAAAATGAAGTGGATTTTTAAAAGAAAACAATACTGTCAATATACTATTAAAACAAATTAAAATGGTAAAAGTTATTGTACTTTAAGTAAAAATAAAAGAGCCAAAATATCAATCCCAGTTTTGGATTACTTTAATTAACAAAAAAAAAATGCATATAGCAGAGGATAGTTTCAATCTGCCTACCTCTGGGTTATGGGCCCAGCATGCTTCCATTGCAGTACTCTGCTGCACATGTAAGTGCAAGAGATCCTGAAGCACTCACTCATCATGGGAAAGTACCAATGTGTTTCTTCGTTGGTTGATGGAAGAAACATCTTACAAAAACTCTCCAGATTATTGACTTTTTAAAGTTTTTCTAGGAAACGTTTTAGATGAATGCTTATTAGCCTTTGTCAGTATGAACTTTTGCAAAGTGTCTCTGTGGCGCAATCAGTTAGTATGTACGGCTATTAACCAAAAGGTTGGTGGTTCAATCCCACCCAGGGACCTAATTGACCTTGTTATCAGATTTTGGTGATCTTTAAGTAGACAAGTCAAATTTCATACCCCCTGTTATGGTGTAGGGTACCTGGCCTTCTCTGATGTAATCAGAGTTAGATTTGATTCAGTGATTTTATAAAAACATCTAGGAAGCACAATTTAGCAGTGGGTTGCAGAGAAAAAGAAATATGCTGGCAAAAAAATCAAATTGCGTGATTAAACAGCTCTTCATTTTCTGGCTTTATTTTTATGCTAACAAATTTGTTCTCTGAAAAGTGTCCACAAAGCCAAGTCTCTGATTAACACCTTTGTAGGGATGGTTTTTCACTTATTACTAAATTAAACTTGCTTCATTGGAAAGGCAGCAAGATGCATCCTCATTTCAATGTCTACTGAAATAATACAGGTTGACACCAGGAAACATTAACGCCACTGCATCCTTGCTGCTTTCTCATGTGGAAGTCTGTTTAATGTGAAAACAAGGTGATATCTAATTAGCACACAGGTAAGAAATTGCGAAAATCTTTATTTAAGGGTGAAGATGTTTCTCACAAAATTGTTGCCCCAATGCATCATTGAAATTCAAGCTGGAAAGATGATTTTAATATATCACTTGTACATTTTGTATTGCTCTTCTGTTGACAATGTAGTTTTTTTTTGTCAATTACCATTTTAATAATAGGGTAAAGAAAATTAAGTGGATTTTTGAAAGAAAACTATACTGTCAATATACTATTAAAACAAATTAAAATGGTAAAAGTTATTGTACTTTAAGTAAAAATAAAAGAGCAAAAATATCAATCCCAGTTTTGATTACTTAAATTAACAAAAAAAAATGCATATAGCAAAGGATAGTTTCAAACTGCCTACCTCTGGGTTATGGGTCCAGCATGCTTCCATTGCAGTACTCTGCTGCACACGTAAGTGCAAGAGATCCTGAAGCACTCACTCATCATGGGAAAGTACCAATGTGTTTCTTCATTGGTTGATGGAAGAAACATCTTACAAAAACTCTCCAGATTATTGATTTTTTAATGTTTTTCTAGGAAACGTTCTAGATGTATGCATATTAGCCTTTGTCAGTATGTACTTTTTGCAAAGTGTCTCTGTGGCGCAATCGGTTAGTGTGTTTGACTATTAACCAAAAGGTTGGTGGTTCAATCCCACCCAGGGACGTAATTAACCTTGTGATCAGATTTTGGTGATATTTAAGTAGACAAGTCAAAATTTCAAACCTCCTCTTATGGTGTAGGGTACATGGCCTTCTCTGATGTAATCAGAGTTAGATTTGATTCAGTGATTTTATAAAAAACAGCTAGGTAGCACAATTTAGCAGTGGGTTGCAGAGAAAAAAAATATGCTGGCAGAAAAATCCAATCGAGTGATTAAACAGCTCTTCATTTTCTGGCTTTATTTTTATGCTAACAAATTTGTTCTCTGAAAAGTGTCCACAAAGCCAAGTCTCTGATTAACACCTTTGTAAGGATGGTTTTTCACCTATTACTAAATTAAACTTGCTTCATTGGAAAGGCAGCAAGATACATCCTCATTTCAATGTCTACTGAAATAATACAAGTTGACACCAGGAAACATTAACGCCACTGCATCCTTGCTGCTTTCTCATGTGGAAGTCTGTTTAATGTGAAAACAAGGTGATATCTAATTAGCACACAGGTAAGGAATTAAGAAAATCTTTATTTAAGGGTGAAGATGTTTCTCACAAAATTGTTGACCCAATGCATCATTGAAATTCAAGCTGGAAAGATGATTTTAATATATCACTTGTACATTTTGTATTGCTCTCCTGGTGACAATGTAGTTTGTTTTTGTCAATTACCATTTTAATAATAGGGTAAAGAAAATGAAGTGGATTTTTAAAAGAAAACAATACTGTCAATATACTATTAAAACAAATTAAAATGGTAAAAGTTATTGTACTTTAAGTAAAAATAAAAGAGACAAAATATCAATCCCAGTTTTGGATTACTTTAATTAACAAAAAAAAAATGCATATAGCAGAGGATAGTTTCAATCTGCCTACCTCTGGGTTATGGGCCCAGCATGCTTCCATTGCAGTACTCTGCTGCACATGTAAGTTCAAGAGATCCTGAAGCACTCACTCATCATGGGAAAGTACCAATGTGTTTCTTCGTTGGTTGATGGAAGAAACATCTTACAAAAACTCTCCAGATTATTGACTTTTTAAAGCAGGGCTGGCCAAACCAGTCCTCGAGATCTACTAACAGTTCACATTTTCTAGACTACCTAGCTGGTGCACAGGTGTAGTCATTACTAATTAAGATGTGCTGCATTCATTCCTAACTGACCATTCTACAGATCTCCAGGAGGCCTGGAAAACATGAACTGTTTGAAGATCTCGAGGACCGGTTTGGCCAGCCCTGTTTTTAAGTTTTTCTAGGAAACGTTTTAGATGAATGCTTATTAGCATTTGTCAGTATGTTCTTTTGCAAAGTGTCTCTGTGGCGCAATCAGTTAGTGTGTACGGCTATTAACCATAAGGTTGGTGGTTCAATCCCACCCAGGGACGTAATTGACCTTGTTATCAGATTTTGGTGATCTTTAAGTAGACAAGTCAAATTTCATACCCCCTGTTATGGTGTAGGGTACCTGGCCTTCTCTGATGTAATCAGAGTTAGATTTGATTCAGTGATTTTATAAAAACATCTAGGAAGCACAATTTAGCAGTGGGTTGCAGAGAAAAAGAAATATGCTGGCAAAAAAATCAAATTGCGTGATTAAACAGCTCTTCATTTTCTGGCTTTATTTTTATGCTAACAAATTTGTTCTCTGAAAAGTGTCCACAAAGCCAAGTCTCTGATTAACACCTTTGTAGGGATGGTTTTTCACCTATTACTAAATTAAACTTGCTTCATTGGAAAGGCAGCAAGATGTATCCTCATTTCAATGTCTACTAAAATAATACAGGTTGACACCAGGAAACATTAACGCCACTGCATCCTTGCTGCTTTCTCATGTGGAAGTCTGTTTAATGTGAAAACAAGGTGATATCTAATTAGCACACAGGTAAGGAATTAAGAAAATCTTTATTTAAGGGTGAAGATGTTTCTCACAAAATCATTGCCCCAATGCATCATTGAAATTCAAGCTGGAAAGATGATTTTAATATATCACTTGTACATTTTGTATTGCTCTTCTGGTGACAATGTAGTTTGTTTTTGTCAATTACCATTTTAATAATAGGGTAAAGAAAATGAAGTGGATTTTTGAAAGAAAACAATACTGTCAATATACTATTAAAACAAATTAAAATGGTAAAAGTTATTGTACTTTAAGTAAAAATAAAAGAGACAAAATATCAATCCCAGTTTTGGATTACTTTAATTAACAAAAAAAATGCATATAGCAGAGGATAGTTTCAATCTGCCTACCTCTGGGTTATGGGCCCAGCATGCTTCCATTGCAGTACTCTGCTGCACATGTAAGTTCAAGAGATCCTGAAGCACTCACTCATCATGGGAAAGTACCAATGTGTTTCTTCGTTGGTTGATGGAAGAAACATCTTACAAAAACTCTCCAGATTATTGACTTTTTAAAGCAGGGCTGGCCAAACCAGTCCTCGAGATCTACTAACAGTTCACATTTTCTAGACTACCTAGCTGGTGCACAGGTGTAGTCATTACTAATTAAGATGTGCTGCATTCATTCCTAACTGACCATTCTACAGATCTCCAGGAGGCCTGGAAAACATGAACTGTTTGAAGATCTCGAGGACCGGTTTGGCCAGCCCTGTTTTTAAGTTTTTCTAGGAAACGTTTTAGATGAATGCTTATTAGCATTTGTCAGTATGTTCTTTTGCAAAGTGTCTCTGTGGCGCAATCAGTTAGTGTGTACGGCTATTAACCATAAGGTTGGTGGTTCAATCCCACCCAGGGACGTAATTGACCTTGTTATCAGATTTTGGTGATCTTTAAGTAGACAAGTCAAATTTCATACCCCCTGTTATGGTGTAGGGTACCTGGCCTTCTCTGATGTAATCAGAGTTAGATTTGATTCAGTGATTTTATAAAAACATCTAGGAAGCACAATTTAGCAGTGGGTTGCAGAGAAAAAGAAATATGCTGGCAAAAAAATCAAATTGCGTGATTAAACAGCTCTTCATTTTCTGGCTTTATTTTTATGCTAACAAATTTGTTCTCTGAAAAGTGTCCACAAAGCCAAGTCTCTGATTAACACCTTTGTAGGGATGGTTTTTCACCTATTACTAAATTAAACTTGCTTCATTGGAAAGGCAGCAAGATGTATCCTCATTTCAATGTCTACTAAAATAATACAGGTTGACACCAGGAAACATTAACGCCACTGCATCCTTGCTGCTTTCTCATGTGGAAGTCTGTTTAATGTGAAAACAAGGTGATATCTAATTAGCACACAGGTAAGGAATTAAGAAAATCTTTATTTAAGGGTGAAGATGTTTCTCACAAAATCATTGCCCCAATGCATCATTGAAATTCAAGCTGGAAAGATGATTTTAATATATCACTTGTACATTTTGTATTGCTCTTCTGGTGACAATGTAGTTTGTTTTTGTCAATTACCATTTTAATAATAGGGTAAAGAAAATGAAGTGGATTTTTGAAAGAAAACAATACTGTCAATATACTATTAAAACAAATTAAAATGGTAAAAGTTATTGTACTTTAAGTAAAAATAAAAGAGACAAAATATCAATCCCAGTTTTGGATTACTTTAATTAACAAAAAAAATGCATATAGCAGAGGATAGTTTCAATCTGCCTACCTCTGGGTTATGGGCCCAGCATGCTTCCATTGCAGTACTCTGCTGCACATGTAAGTGCAAGAGATCCTGAAGCACTCACTCATCATGGGAAGGTACCAATGTGTTTCTTCGTTGGTTGATGGAAGAAACATCTTACAAAAACTCTCCAGATTATTGACTTTTTAAAGTTTTTCTAGGAAACGTTTTAGATGAATGCTTATTAGCCTTTGTCAGTGTCTCTGTGGCGCAATCGGTTAGTGTGTTTGGCTATTAACCAAAAGGTTGGTGGTTCAATCCCACCCAGGGACGTAATGAAGAACAAATTTGTTAGCATAAAAATAAAGCCAGAAAATGAAGAGCTGTTTAATCACGCAATTTGATTTTTTTGCCAGCATATTTCTTTTTCTCTGCAACCCACTGCTAAATTGTGCTTCCTAGATGTTTTTATAAAATCACTGAATCAAATCTAACTCTGATTACATCAGAGAAGGCCTGGTACCCTACACCATAACAGGGGGTATGAAATTTGACTTGTCTACTTAAAGATCACCAAAATCTGATAACAAGGTCAATTACGTCCCTGGGTGGGATTAAACCACCAACCTTTTGGTTAATAGCCAAACACACTAACCGATTGCACCACAGAGACACTTTGCAAAAGTCCATACTGACAAAGGCTAATAAGCATTCATCTAAAACGTTTCCTAGAAAACTTTAAAAAGTCAATAATCTGGAGAGTTTTTGTAAGATGTTTCTTCCATCAACCAACGAAG
This sequence comes from Pseudophryne corroboree, assembly GCF_028390025.1. Lineage (NCBI taxonomy): Eukaryota > Metazoa > Chordata > Amphibia > Anura > Myobatrachidae > Pseudophryne > Pseudophryne corroboree. Next base: position 26,113 of record NW_026969117.1, read on the forward strand.
AAACACATTGATACTTTCCCATGATGAGTGAGTGCTTCAGGATCTCTTGAACTTACATGTGCAGCAGAGTACTGCAATGGAAGCATGCTGGGCCCATAACCCAGAGGTAGGCAGATTGAAACTATCCTCTGCTATATGCATTTTTTTTTTGTTAATTAAAGTAATCCAAAACTGGGATTGATATTTTGTCTCTTTTATTTTTACTTAAAGTACAATAACTTTTACCATTTTAATTTGTTTTAATAGTATATTGACAGTATTGTTTTCTTTCAAAAATCCACTTAATTTTCTTTACCCTATTATTAAAATGGTAATTGACAAAAACAAACTACATTGTCACCAGAAGAGCAATACAAAATGTACAAGTGATATATTAAAATCATCTTTCCAGCTTGAATTTCAATGATGCATTGGGGCAACGATTTTGTGAGAAACATCTTCACCCTTAAATAAAGATTTTCTTAATTCCTTACCTGTGTGCTAATTAGATATCACCTTGTTTTCACATTAAACAGACTTCCACATGAGAAAGCAGCAAGGATGCAGTGGCGTTAATGTTTCCTGGTGTCAACCTGTATTATTTCAGTAGACATTGAAATGAGGATACATCTTGCTGCCTTTCCAATGAAGCAAGTTTAATTTAGTAATAGGTGAAAAACCATCCCTACAAAGGTGTTAATCAGAGACTTGGCTTTGTGGACACTTTTCAGAGAACAAATTTGTTAGCATAAAAATAAAGCCAGAAAATAAAGAGCTGTTTAATCACTCAATTGGATTTTTCTGCCAGCATATTTTTTTTTCTCTGCAACCCACTGCTAAATTGTGCTTCCTAGCTGTTTTTATAAAATCACTGAATCAAATCTAACTCTGATTACATCAGAGAAGGCCAGGTACCCTACACCATAACAGGGGGTTTGAAATTTTGACTTGTCTACTTAAAGATCACCAAAATCTGATAAGGTCAATTAGGTCCCTGGGTGGGATTGAACCACCAACCTTTTGGTTAATAGCCGTACATACTAACTGATTGTGCCACAGAGACACTTTGCAAAAGTCCATACTGACAAAGGCTAATAAGCATTCATCTAAAACGTTTCCTAGAAAAACTTTAAAACAGGGCTGGCCAAACCGGTCCTCGAGATCTTCCAACAGTTCATGTTTTCCAGGCCTCCTGGAGATCTGTAGAATGGTCAGTTAGGAATGAATGCAGCACATCTTAATTAGTAATGACTACACCTGTGCACCAGCTAGGTAGTCTAGAAAATGTGAACTGTTAGTAGATCTCGAGGACTGGTTTGGCCAGCCCTGCTTTAAAAAGTCAATAATCTGGAGAGTTTTTGTAAGATGTTTCTTCCATCAACCAACGAAGAAACACATTGGTACTTTCCCATGATGAGTGAGTGCTTCAGGATCTCTTGAACTTACATGTGCAGCAGAGTACTGCAATGGAAGCATGCTGGGCCCATAACCCAGAGGTAGGCAGATTGAAACTATCCTCTGCTATATGCATTTTTTTTTTGTTAATTAAAGTAATCCAAAACTGGGATTGATATTTTGTCTCTTTTATTTTTACTTAAAGTACAATAACTTTTACCATTTTAATTTGTTTTAATAGTATATTGACAGTATTGTTTTCTTTCAAAAATCCACTTCATTTTCTTTACCCTATTATTAAAATGGTAATTGACAAAAACAAACTACATTGTCACCAGAAGAGCAATACAAAATGTACAAGTGATATTTTAAAATCATCTTTCCAGCTTGAATTTCAATGATGCATTGGGGCAACGATTTTGTGAGAAACATCTTCACCCTTAAATAAAGATTTTCTTAATTCCTTACCTGTGTGCTAATTAGATATCACCTTGTTTTCACATTAAACAGACTTCCACATGAGAAAGCAGCAAGGATGCAGTGGCGTTAATGTTTCCTGGTGTCAACCTGTATTATTTCAGTAGACATTGAAATGAGGATGCATCTTGCTGCCTTTCCAATGAAGCAAGTTTAATTTAGTAATAGGTGAAAAACCATCCCTACAAAGGTGTTAATCAGAGACTTGGCTTTGTGGACACTTTTCAGAGAACAAATTTGTTAGCATAAAAATAAAGCCAGAAAATGAAGAGCTGTTTAATCACGCAATTTGATTTTTTTGCCAGCATATTTCTTTTTCTCTGCAACCCACTGCTAAATTGTGCTTCCTAGATGTTTTTATAAAATCACTGAATCAAATCTAACTCTGATTACATCAGAGAAGGCCAGGTACCCTACACCATAACAGGGGGTATGAAATTTGACTTGTCTACTTAAAGATCACCAAAATCTGATAACAAGGTCAATTAGGTCCCTGGGTGGGATTGAACCTCAACGCAACATCAGCAGGGGGCCCTGGCCTCATCACCATCCCAGGTCTTTCTCATGTATGTATCATGTATGTGTGTGTGATATATGTATGAATCATATATGTTTGTGATATATATATATATATATATATATATATATTCCATAGACAAAAAACCTTACGGTTTCACATGTCCCATTAAGGCTTCTTAGACATGATCGAAATTTCAGAAGCCTGTTGTAACTCTTCCACTCAAACTCCAAAAAGCAATGAAATTCCGATCATTAAGGCTGACGCCTTAATGGACGTGTTCCTTGCGCAATACAGATATGGTATGCCATCACAGCCTGTGGGTAAGTGCAGATTCAGCACTCTCACAGAGTGAGATTGCTGTCACTCACACAATGGTGGAGCTGCTAATTCACAGATTTGTGTGCTCATTGGAATACACACATGCAGTCTATGCAACTGAAGGTCTGAGCAGTTTTGTGGTGCTCCCATCCCACACAGTGCCCACAACCATCCCATTCAGTCAACACAACAAAGCCACCTTGTTACAACATCCTTCTAACTCCATACATCCATCTCACTTAGTATACACATTTAGCTCCCTCAAACATCTTGGTTAATTGCTAAACTATAATACCCCATCTACGGTCTATGCATCTACACTTACTTCCCCTATACACCCCCATGCTGCCCGGTCTTCCCCAATCCCTACTGCTGTGTTCTCCCATCTGTGCTAGTCTGTACTAACTTATCTGTACCATCTGTCTTTCCCCACCTGTGCATTGTCTGTACTACCGTTTCCTTCTCTCTGTGCTGCTCAGTGTTTCCTTCTTCAACGTCACTCCGCCTCCTCCAGTACATGGCACACTGTCTTCTCTCCCATCTGCACCAGTTTTCTACCCATCCATGCCAGTGTTTTCAACCCATCTGCACCATTTCCCCCATCTGCACCGCTCTGTCTCCCTTCCCATACTTGCTGCTTAATCTACCCCCTATCCACACCACTCTTACCCTATTCATGTAGCTGACATCCTGAAGGTAAATTTAGTGGATCCTGCGCTCTTGGCAGGGGGATAACCGCCACAGCCCACCCCCCAGTGGTCCGGAAACGCCTCCGTTGTGCAGACCATGCCCTGCCAATGGCATTCTAACGCTGTTTGCACGCCCCCCTCCTTCCCCGCAACCACCTCTGCCTATCAATCAGGCAGGGTGATAGCATCTCACTGGGCTCCTGGGGTACGCACGCGCAGTGCGGCCATTGCACGTGCGCACCTCACAAACTAATTCAGACTGCAATCGCTGCTGCTGCTGCGGTCTGAATTACCCCCTGTGTTTCTCTGTCCCCCCCATTAGTGCTGCTTAGTGTTCCCCCATCCACACCTCTCTCCTCCCTCCAATCAACAACACTCTTACCTCATCTGAGCAGCTTTGTCTTCCGCTCAGACCTTCAGTTGCATAGACTGCATGTGTGTATTCCAATGAGCACACAAATCTGTGAATTAGCAGCTCCACCATTGTGTGAGTGACAGCAATCTCACTCTGTGAGAGTGCTGAATCTGCACTTACCCACAGGCTGTGATGGCATACCATATCTGTATTGCGCAAGGAACACGTCCATTAAGGCGTCAGCCTTAATGATTGGAATTTCATTGCTTTTTGGAGTTTGAGTGGAAGAGTTACAACAGGTTTCTGAAATTTCGATCATGTCTAAGAAGCCTTAATGGGACATGTGAAACCGTAAGGTTTTTTGTCTATAGAATTTCATCGCTTTTTTTAAATTTATTTTTTTTATTCAGAAATGTAAAATTTCACTTAAAGAATAAACATTTGATTTTTTAAATGTTTAATGAAAATGTTCGTATAACATCACTGTTCTGTGCAAAATTATTTTATTAACCAAACCAAATTGTTTAAGGTCCGTACACACTTAACGATTTAATGAGCGACGTCGCTCATTTTATCGTTAAGTGTGTATGCAGCCAGCGACAAACGATGCGCGGCCCCGCGGGTCGGCAACAATCTTCGCTGTCGGTAGGGCATGCAGGAAGGATGTGGACTGTCGTCCACGACCTTCATGCAGGGCTGGCGGGGGCGTGACGTCACTGAGCGATATGAGCGGTCATATCGCTCAGTGTGTACAGTCGGCCGCCGGCCGGCCCGGGAGGGGAAACATTAGACGATGTAGCTCACAGAGCGACATCGTTTAATGTGTACGGGCCTTTAGACTTTGGTCAAAATATTTTGCTGCCTTTGCAGCTGATGCAGGGAGGGGGGTAGGCGGCAGCAGCCTGTAACTGAGGCTGGAGGTAGGCGTGAAATGCATTGCTTGTACGTGTGAGTGCGTGGTGTCAGGTGCTGCGCGTGTATATGTGTGTGTGTGTCAGGTGCTGCCTGTGTATGTGTGTGTCAGCTCCTGTGTGTATGTGTGTGTCAGGTGCTGCGTGTATATATGAGTGTGTCTGATGGTGCGTGTGTATGCGTCAGCTGCCGCACGTGTGTGTGTGTGTGTGTGTCAGGTGTTGCGGGTGTATATGTGTGTGAGTATCAGGTGCTCCGCGTGTGTACAAGTGTATGTCTGGTGCTGTGCATGAATACGTATGTCTGTGTCAGGTGATGCGCGTGTACATGAGTGTGCGTCAGGTGCTGCGCGTGTACATGAGTGTGCATTAGGTGCTGCGCGTGTACATGAGTGTGCGTCAGGTGCTGCGTGTGTACATGAGTGTGCGTCAGGTGCTGCGCGTGTACATGTGTGTGCGTCAGGTGCTGCGCGTGTACATGTGTGTGCCTCAGGTGCTGCACGTGTCTATGTGTGTGTGAGTAAGGCACTGCGTGTGTATGTGTGTGTCTGATGGTGTGCGTGTATATGTATGTGTCAGGTGCTGCGTGTATATGCATGTGTCAGGTGCTGCGTGTATATGCATGTGTCAGGTGCTGCGTGTATATGCATGTGTCAGGTGCTGCGTGTATATGCATGTGTCAGGTGCTGCATGTTTATTTTATTGTGTCTGATGGTACGTGTGTGTGTGTCAGGTGCCGCACGTGTATGTGTGTGTGTGTCAGGTGTTGCGCGTGTATGTGTGGGTCAGGTGCTGCATGTTTATTTTATTGTGTCTGATGCTACGTGTGTGTGTGTCAGGTGCCGCACGTGTATGTGTGTGTGTCAGGTGTTGCGCGTGTATGTGTGGGTCAGGTGCTGCATGTTTATTTTATTGTGTCTGATGCTACGTGTGTGTGTGTCAGGTGCCGCACGTGTATGTGTGTGTGTCAGGTGTTGCGCGTGTATGTGTGTGTCAGGTGCCGCGCGTGTATGTGTGTGTCAGGTGCCGTTCCCCTTCTTCCCATCCCAGCTCTCTCTGTAGAATACAGCTCTGCACCCAGAGAGAGGGAAAGACTAGGGGGCTGATCACTGCACTGCTCACTTTTTGGTCATGAGTTCGGCCTCCTGTTTCTTCCAGTGCTGTGTTCCTGCAGCCTAGCCCTCCCTGTTGTGCCTGAGAATCAGCCCTTCCTTCCCCTGACAGAGAGAGAGAGCCCGAGGCAGATACACTCTTCCCGTAGCTGGCCTACCCCCAGTACTTCAGCACTGGCCATGCGGCAGTCAACAAAGGAGACCAGCAGGGGGTTCTGGCAGCATCAACTGTGGCCGCAGCTGGATCGGGGAGGCCTGCAGTGTCTGAGGTGGGCAACACTTCCTCCGCCGCTGTCACCTTCCCCTGCCGGAGAGAAAGCCAGAGACATACCCTTCCCGCAGCTGGGATACCCCTAGTACCTCAGCGCTGGACAGGCAGAAGTCTATGGAGGGGACCGGCAGGGGTTTCGGGCCGCAGCAGTAGCAGCGGCCGCAGTCAGATCAGGGAGGCCTGCAGGGTCAGAACTGGGCAGCACTTCCACCAACACTGTCACCTCTGTGCTGGGCATGTACACCAGTCCGTATGGACGGAGGTGTCCACAACAGGCAGCAGTATAATGAGTCAGACAAACTCATTACACGCTGCCCACTGCTGCGCCGCATGCCCTCGATGGAGGAAGCCTAGATGCGGTCCCCAGCGGCAGCGAGGGAGAGGGGTGATCACATCACCCTTCAACCCGGCACCTCACAATCAGCTGGGGATCTGCAGTAGCTTCATCTCTCTCTTCCTCTCCCTCTCTGACAGCACAGCAGCCCCTCTGGGTCCCATGTAGCTCTGCCCCCCTGCTCACAGTTCACTCGGCCTCTCCTGATTAAAAAGAAAATAAGAGCCTGACCTGCTGCTCAGATGCGAGGAGGGGACGGGCGGTAGGTCCTCTGTGAGTACACTACACAGTCAAAATTAACTCTGACTCCTCACAACAGTGTGGACTGCAGGCGACGTCAGATGCCAATTTGGGTGTGCTTGCCGCACTACCTGCCCATCAAGCCCAACGTGGCATTTTGTATTAGGAACCCTATAACAGCATTCCGACATCCCTCCCTATGACGCTGCCATCCATACACTGCCGCTCTCATACATCCGTACACCGCCACTCTCATACATCCGCACACTGCCGCTCTCACACAACTGTACACTGTTGCTCTCATACATCCATACACTGCCGCTCTCATACATCCGTACAACCCCGCTCTCATACATCCGTACAACCCCGCTCTCATACATCCGTACAACCCCGCACTCTTACAGCCGCACTCTTACAGCCGCACTCTTACAGCCGCACTCTTACAGCCGTACTCTTACAGCCGCACACTGCCGCACTCTTACAGCCGCACACCGCCGCACGCATACAGCCGCACACCATCGCACTCATACAGCCGCACACCGACGCATTTATACAGCCGTACATTGCCGCTCTCATACATCCGCACACTGCCGCTCTCATACATCCGCACACTTCCGCTCACATCTATACATACATAGCCTCCATACATCTACACATCCAATCCCCGCGCAAGGGAACACTGAAATCACTATCACTTTTCCCCGGGGTGTGACCACAGCCAGCCACTACTCCGGCCACCTTCTTGTGACACCAAAATGCATCTTACCTATCATCAGGGTGGTGCTGCTGCTGGGGGCAGGTTGCTGCCTCAGTCTCCTAGTTGGTGCTGCGATTGGAGGGGGTACTGCTTCCCTGTGCTGCCACTGTCTCCCGGATCATCGTGCCGCTGGCTGAATTGCAGCTTGACGCTACTGCTGCCGGGAGTAACAGCTTCCTGACTGTTGTTGCTGGTGGCTGCCTACTGCTCATTGCCGCCGGAACACTGACCGGCTCGGCAGTGATGCTGGCGGAGGAGTAGTGGCGGTGGGGTGGTGCCTGCTCCCTTCCCTCGAGCATGCCGCAGTGTAAAAAAATAAATAATAGAGAGCATACCAGGGTGAGAGTCTGTATGGATCACAGTGATTACACGGGGCACAGCATAAGGACACCTTGCTGTGAGGGGCTCTGCCCACACAGATTGCTGCACCCTCTCTGATGTCAGCCGCTGCCCTCTCGTTCTCTGGGCGGCCAGTTCCAGAGTGAGGTAGGAGAGGAAGAGAACACACAGGTGTTAGGCGCCGTGGTCCGCGATGTCCTCGCGGCCCGGCGCCTAGCAACTAGGGACGCCGAGTGTGCTAGCCGCCGGCTCCCTAGCAACGCTAGGACGCCGGGCGCGCTGAGCCGCCTGGACCCTAGCAACGGGGACGCCACGGACGGACTGCGCTCCCCTTGCAGGGTCAATCAAGTAAACTACACACACACACTTGCCTTCTGGTCGTGCAGCAAGGCAGCTGCACGGCATTGTGCTAATCAGGCTCTGAACTTCTGATTGAAGGACTCCCTGCTAAATACCTTCTCAGTGCTTCACACAGACGCCGGTAATAGCTTGTCAACCTTCTTGCCCTATGTTCCCTGTCAACGGATGAAGACGCATCATTATCTACCGCAGTCATTTTGGCCCAATAGATATGCAAGAAGTTTAGATTCCCCTTTCTTTGCAGGTAAAGGAAGGAAAAGGAAGAGGTCTGTAGCCTCTTCAAGATCGCAGGACCAGAGATTGTCCTCTGCTTCTGCCAAATCCACTGCATGACACTGGGGCTTTCTTGCAGGAGCCCACACCAGTGGGGGCACGTCTAAAACTCTTCAGTCAGTTCTGGATTCATTCGGACCTGGACTCGTGGGTTTTACAAATAGTGTCCCAAGGGTACAAACTGGGGTTTCAAGACGTTCCCCCTCACCGATTGTTCAAATTGGCCTTAGTCAGCAGGGAGAAGGTTTTTATTCAAGCCTCTTCGTGGTCCCGAAGCCGGACGGCTCAGTCAGACCAATCTTAAATCTGAAATCCCTCAATTTCTTCCTAAAGAAATTCAATTTCAAGATGGAATTTCTCAGGGCAGTGATCTCCAGTCCGGAGGACGGAGATTTCATGGTTTTGGTAGACATAAAGGATGCCTACTTACATGTTCCCATTTAGCCACTGCCTCAAGCTACCTAAGGTTTGCAATTCAGGATTGTCATTACCAATTTCAGACATTGCCGTTTGGTCTGTCCACGGCTCTGAGGATTTTCACCAGGGTGATGGCGGAAATTATGGTTCTCCTTCGCAAGCAAGAAGTCACAATTATCCCGTACTTGGATGATCTCCTGATAAAGGCGAGATCCAGGGACCAGTTGGTGCAAAACATTGCACTCTCCCTGACAGTTCTTCAACAACATGGTTGGCTCCTAAACTTGCCAAAATCGCAGTTGGTCCCAATGACGCGGTTGTTGTTTTTGGGAGTCATACTGTTAGGCGCCGGGGTCCGCTTGATGGTCTGCGCGGCCCGGCGCCTAGCAACTAGAGACGCCGTGCACGTACAGCCGCCGGCTCCCTAGCAACGCTAGACGCCGGGCGCGCTGAGCCGCACGGACCCTAGCAACGGGGACGCCACTGGCGGACCGCGTTCCCCGTTGCTAGGCTTTAGGAAATTAAGATATTCACCTGCTCTCTGGCATTTATTCTAATCAGCCTTTAGCAGCTGATTGGAGGACTCCTTGTTAAATACACTCCCAGGGCTTCTCACAGACGCCGGTAATAGCTTCCTGCATGCTGCCTTTGTTTGCTGAGAGTCTGTTTCCAGTCCTGCTGTATCCGGTCATTCCAGTCCGCAGAAGTCCGGTATTCGGGAGTTATCATCTCATCCCAAGAGGTCGTTTGGTTCCCTGGAGTCCTGACTGATCACCGTTTTATATCCAGTGGTGTTCGTGAGTTGCGGCTCTGCCGTGTGTTGCGGCTCAGCCGCTTTACCTTTTATATTTTGTGTTTGGAGCACTTGCGGAGGGTTCCGCTTCCACAAGTCCTCTCTGGTACTTGGCGGTGCCGGGTAGGAGAATTGGACAAGTGGATATTTTGGTTGTCCTTTTTCCTGGCGGTTTCTCCGCACATATTATAGTTTTGAGTTTGCTTAGCCCCTGGCCTGGTTGTTTAGTTAGAGGGCCTCTTGTTATCACCCTGTCTCAGGTTTCCCTTTGTCTCTCATTAAGACCGGGGGGCATCGAAGTTGGGCAGACATAATCCGCCCTTCAAACGCGGCTGCCAAGGGCTCAAGAAACCATAGTCTCGCAGGGGATTTCTGACAACACGGGTGAGACAACAGAGTTAGGGCGCCAGGGGCTATTTTCCTGTCCTGCTCCCTTCCCCAGCATTCCGTTCCAGTGCTCCAGTCCTTGCCATAAGATCTTCTCTGACCAGAGTGCTGGAATCATAACATTATTACCGGCCATACCAAAACTTAAAATTAAACAGGGTTTAATTTTTTCTCATTCAGTTTTGTGAGAGTTTATCGGCCTCATGAATCCAACAGGTTTAGGGCCAAATCCTGGTCAGCTCTTAGTCAGCCAGATTCTAGAACTTACTCAGATGGTTCAGGATCTTTCTCTTCGGGTGAAGTCGCAGGAAGATCTTTTGCGAGCTTCCCCAAGGGTAGTCCCTGAACCAAAGATGCATTTGCCTGACCGTTTTTCTGGTGATAGAAAAGAGTTTTTTTAATTTTAAAGAATCCTGTAAACTTTATTTTCGTTTAAGACCGACTTCCTCGGGTACTGAATCTCAGCGGGTCGGGTTTATTATTTCTTTGCTCCAGGGGGATCCTCAGACCTGGGCATTTGGTTTAAGAGCAGAGGATCCGGCATTGTTGTCAATTGACGCTTTTTTTGAGTCTTTAGGGCTCTTGTATGATGACCCTGATAGAGAGGCGTCCGCTGAAAGTCAGTTGCGCGCTCTCAGACAGGGTAGAAATCCTGCAGAGGTTTATTGTACGGAGTTTCGCCGTTGGTCGAACGACTGTGGCTGGAATGACCCAGCCCTGCGCAGTCAGTTTCGCCTCGGCTTATCAGAGTCTATAAAAGACAGTCTCCTTCAGTACCCCGCTCCTGAGACTCTCGATAAACTCATGGAGCTTTCTATTAAGATTGATCGTCGTCTCAGAGAGCGGAGGGCTGAAAAAGGAGCACCTGTAAGGTCAAGTCCGTGTGTATATTCCATTCCTGAAGACGTAGAGGAGACCATGCAGATGGGTCTCTTCCGGCTGTCTCCTGAAGAAAGAGCCAGAAGGCAAAATTCTGGTCTTTGTCTGTACTGTGGGGGTAAGGGACATTTTGCTCGTAATTGTCCGAACAAGTCGGGAAACGCTTTGACCAGGTGAATTGTGAGGGGGTTCACCTAGGTCTGCAGCTTATCTCCTCGAATAACTCCCTTTTAGTCCCAGTTAAAGTTTCCTTTGGCAGCCTCAGTTCTTTGGTGTCGGCTTTTGTTGACAGTGGAGCTGCAGGAAACTTTATGGATTTAACTTTGGCTAAGGCCTTAGGCATTCCTCAGTTACCTTTGGGTAGGTGTGTCACCATGCATGGCTTAGATGGGAGTCCGCTGTCTAATGGGATTATTTCTCTCTGTACACCCCCTGTACTACTTACAGTAGGAGCTCTACATTCCGAGAAAATCGAGTTCTTTCTTACACATTGCCCAGCAGTTCCAGTTGTTCTGGGTCACCCTTGGCTGGCCTTTCATAATCCCACCATTGATTGGCGGTCGGGGGAGATTTCACATTGGGGTACTTTTTGTGATAAGGAATGTATCATGTTTCCAGTCAGAGTAGCAGCTATCATTCCAGAACTCATTCCGGTGGAATACCAGGAGTTTGCTGATGTTTTCTCCAAAGGCAATGCGGACATTCTGCCTCCCCATCGGCCTTATGATTGTGCTATTGAGTTAATTCCTGGTGCCGCATTGCCAAAGGGAAGATTATATGCATTATCCGGGCCAGAAACTGCGGCTATGAATGATTATGTAAAGGAGAGCCTTGAGAAAGGATTTATTAGACCATCAAAATCTCCTTTAAGTGCAGGCTTCTTCTTTGTGGAGAAAAAGGATGGCTCGCTTAGACCTTGCATTGATTTTAGAGCCCTGAATAAGATCTCAGTTAAAAACACCTATCCTTTGCCGTTGATTTCTGTACTCTTTGATCAGTTACGTTCTGCTGTGATTTTTTCTAAAATTGACCTTAGAGGAGCGTACAACCTCATCCGAATTAAATCTGGAGATGAGTGGAAAACGGCCTTCAGTACTCAGTCGGGTCACTACGAATACCTGGTGATGCCGTTCGGCCTGTCCAATGCTCCGGCAGTTTTTCAAGACCTCATTAACGATGTGCTCCGTGACTTCCTAGGGAAATTCGTGGTCGTTTACTTAGACGACATCCTGATTTTTTCTAAATCAATGGAACAACATGTTACCCAGGTGCGTCTGGTTCTTCAAAAGTTATGTGAGAATCATTTATATGCCAAGCTGGAGAAGTGTGAGTTTCATGTCACGGAAGTATCTTTTTTAGGGTACATAATTTCCCCTCAGGGATTTTCCATGGAACCAAAGAAACTCCAGGCCATCCTTAGTTGGGCGCAACCCACCAATTTAAAAGCAATTAAGCGTTTTTTAGGGTTTGCGAATTATTATAGGAGGTTCATTCATTCTTTTTCTGACCTGGTTGCTCCCATTGTAGCTCTGACAAAGAAAGGAGCGGATCCTACCAACTGGTCGCGTGAAGCTGAGTTGTCCTTCCGGGCCTAGAAACAAGCCTTTGTCTCGGCTCCAGTCCTCAGACATCCTAATCCGGAATTGCCCTTTGTGGTGGAGGTTGATGCCTCGGAGGTTGGAGTGGGGGCTATCCTTTCTCAAAAGGATCCGGAGTCTCTGGAGTTATATCCTTGTGCCTTTATGTCCAGGAAATTCTCCTCCGCTGAATCCAACTATGACGTTGGTAATCGGGAGTTACTGGCGGTAAAATGGGCTTTCGAGGAGTGGAGGCATTGGCTGGAGGGAGCAAAACATACTATTTCGGTATTGACTGACCATAAGAACCTGCAATAGATTGAATCGGCTAAGCGGCTTAATGCCCGGCAGGCACGTTGGGCATTATTTTTTACGCGTTTCAAATTTATAATCACTTTCAGGCCTGGTTCCAAGAATACTAAGGCTGATGCCCTGTCACATAGCTTTCTTCCGGTTCACAATAACAATCCTGTTACCCCCATACTTCCATCTTCGGTCATCTGGGCGGGCCTCACACAAGATTTATTTACCCAGTTAAAACAGCTTCAACACCAAGCTCCTAGAATTACTCCTGCTGGTCGTCTTTACGTCCCTGAGTTTTTGAGAGTTACTGTTTTAACGGAATTCCATGATAACAAAGTTTCAGGGCATCCAGGAGTCTCTAAGACATTGGAGTTAGTCTCTCGCTCAGTATGGTGGCCTGGTCTTTCTAAAGACGTCAAGGAATTTGTTTATTCATGTCAGGTTTGTGCACAGCATAAGGTTCCCCGTTCCTTGCCCATCGGGCAACTTATGCCCTTAAATGTTCCTCTCAGGCCGTGGTCTCATATTTCCATGGATTTTGTGGTTGACCTTCCCCTTTCAGCCGGATTCCGAGTCATATGGGTGGTAGTGGACCGTTTTAGTAAAATGGCTCATTTTATTGCTCTTCCCCGATTGCCTTCTGCCCAAGGGTTGGCAGTTTTGTTTCTCCGCCATGTATTCAGGCTTCATGGGTTACCTACTGATATTGTTTCTGATCGGGGTCCACAATTCATCGCACAATTCTGGAAATGTTTTTGTGCCTCATTGAAGATGAAATTGTCGTTAACATCCGGTTACCACCCACAATCCAACGGGCAAACCGAACGAGTTAACCAATCATTGAAACAATATTTGCGCTTGTATTCAGCCAAACTCCAGAATGATTGGTCCGAGTTTCTTCCGTTGGCTGAATTTGCTTACAATAATTCTTGTCATTCCTCCACTAAAGAGTCTCCATTCTTTTCAGTTTTTGGTTTTCACCCCAGAGCTAATTCTTTTTTTCATCATTCCTCAGTCTCCTCGCTTACCTTAACCTCCCATCTCAGAGCCATTTGGAAAAAGGTGCACCTTGCTCTCAGAAAAGCGGCCTTTCGAGAGAAGAAATTTTCTGACAGGCTCCGACGTCCTTGCACTTTTAAGGTGGGAGATAGGGTGTGGTTGTCGACTCGCAACATCAGGCTTCGACAATCCTCAGCTAGACTGGGACCCAAATTTATTGGGCCATTTCTTATTATTAAAAGAGTCAACCCAGTTGCCTTTCGGTTACGTTTACCAAAGGTGGGCAGGGAGGGAGGTCAGTGTGATGTGGATGGGGGTGTGGGGAGGTGACAGGGAAGGGAGAGAGGGAGCAGGGCTGAGTTGTGGGGTAGCAGGACCATGGGGCAGAGGTGAATGAAAGTGGGGTAACAGGAAAGGTGGGGGAAGGAAACAGAGGGATGGAGGGGAGACAGAGGAGGGGAGAGAGGAGGAGGTGGAGGAGACTAGTGGGGAAGGATAAAGATACATTATTAGGTAGACACTGAGTGATGTGGGGAGTATAAGAAAACCTTGACATAGTGTTAAGTAGGTAAATAGGTTGAAGTAGTGGAAGTAGGAGAGGAGACTGTAAGGCAATCCGAGCAGAAGAATTGCAGAAATGCAGGTGAGAAAAGCAGTGTAGGCTCAAGGGGTGTAGATTTAGTATGAAATGAGTCAAAAGCGTAGATAAAGTGGGTGCAGAAATGTATTTGGAGTGTAAGAAATGAAAGGATTGTGAGAGGTTTAAGAAGCAATGGTAATTATGTTAGATGTTTTAAGTGTTTGCAGGCAAAATTGCATTGGTGCAGCTGTGCTTAAAAAACAAAATTACAATAATACAGATACAGGCATTTGTAGGTGAAATGGATGGTTTATGAAATGTCCAAGTAAGGTAGTTCTGTGCTATGTAATCAGATGCAACAATCAGGAGGTGAGTGATCTGAGGAGTAAGTGACTCACATTTGTTATTAGTTCTTCAGTTTTCTTTGTTTTGTTAGATTGGTGTGCTTCTGTTTTCCTTCTTTTTCACTTCGATTGAACGCTGATTGAACACTGCTGTTATGTGTCAATTTTATCACGCTTTGATAAAAATGCACGCTTAGATCAATAAATGCACAGCCAAATGGCTTTGCACAGCCTACACCATTGGACTTAAGTAGAAGACTATTACAAGTGAAACCAATAATTGAAATCTGTAACCACACCCCACCCCCTCAAATGCCAGGCAATAAATTACCTTAAAAACAACAACCAGGCATTCCACAAAGATTAAACTGGGTCTATATCATTCAAAACTTTAAAAAAGTACTTCAAAATCACATACTATGCAATAATGTTTCAATTTGCATTACCCAGCAGAATTAGCTTTGCATATATAGATATAGTGCAGCAGAATATATTGGTGGTTGTAGTCAATTGTAATTACCTGGAGGTGACAAGAAGAGAAGAAACGTCAATTCACAATCGATATCAGCTGAAGATAAATTAATGCTGATTGAACACTGCTGTTATGTGTCAATTTTATCACGCTTTGATAAAAATGCACGCTTGGATCAATAAATGCACAGCCAAACGGCTTTGCACAGCCTACACCATTGGACTTAAGTAGAAGACTATTACAAGTAAAACCAATAATTGAAATCTGTAACCAAACCCCCCCCCACCTCAAATGCCAGGCAATAAATTACCTTAAAAACAACAACCAGGCATTCCACAAAGATTAAACTGGGTCTTTATCATTCAAAACTTTAAAAAAGTACTTAAAAATCACATACTATGCAATAATGTTTCAATTTGCATTACCCAGCAGAATTAGCTTTGCATATATAGATATAGTGCAGCAGAATATATTGGTGGTTGTAGTCAATTGTAATTACTCAGCAGAATTAGCTTTGCATATATAGATAGAGTGCAGCAGAATATATTGGTGGTTGTAGTCAATTGTAATTACCCAGCAGAATTAGCTTTGCAAATATAGATATAGTGCAGCAGAATATATTGGTGGTTGTAGTCAATTGTAATTACCCAGCAGAATTAGATCTTCATATATATAGTGCAGCAGAATATATTGGTGGTTGAAGTAAATTGTAATTACCCAGCAGCAGCTCTACTGCACTCAACATCACCAGTGCTCACAATATATATAATGCTATATACTATGCCATAGTGGTGCTTACTATATAACACCTCCTACTGCGTTCCCCCTGGCAATGAGCATGACACCCAGAGAGTGAAACCCCTGGCAATGAGCATGACACCCAGCACGTGAAACTCTTGGCGTTGAGCAGTTTTTGTAAAAGTAATTAGAAGCTTTACTGTAGGGCATAGTGTATCACAGATATTGTGGTGTGTGACATAATATGTTCCAAAGGGCATTAATGTGTGGGGCTTAACATGGTGGAAATTACTGTACTTTTTTCCCTGTGGTGGCCGAGGTCTGTTGGTGCAGGGTCAAGAACTAGGGTGTAAGGTAGTCTTTGCCTGCAAGGCTACGCTCATTTTATGGAGACCATACCCATACATTTAAGTGTGGCATATACCTGCGCTTGCTCGCGGGGTGAGAACATCTCCCTAATTGAATTCAGCGATATGAATAGAGGTTGTGCAGCAGCCACAGAAAGGGTTAATCTCTGCAGCTTGTCACTAAATTACATTGTTGCAATTTTAGCTGGGAGCTGCAATAATTACTCTAATACATAACACAGCCAACACTTCTATATTCACACAATATACTGCATGGTGAATATAGAAGTGGTGCTTGCTAAACAGCACCTCCTACTGCATTCCACATCACCGCTGGTCACACTCATATCAGGCCCATAATGCTGTATACTATGCCATAGTGGTGCTTACTATATAACACCAGGTGCTGTGCAGTGGTCAAAACTAGAGATGAGCGGGTTCGGTTTCTTTGAATCCGAACCCGCACGAACTTCACTTTTTTTTCCACGGGTCCGAGCGACTCGGATCTTCCCGCCTTGCTCGGTTAACCCGAGCGCGCCCGAACGTCATCATGACGCTGTCGGATTCTCGCGAGGCTCGGATTCTATCGCGAGACTCGGATTCTATATAAGGAGCCGCGCGTCGCCGCCATTTTCACTCGTGCATTGAGATTGATAGGGAGAGGACGTGTCTGGCGTCCTCTCCATTAGAATAGAGATAGATAGATTAGATAGAGAGAGATTGTGCAGAGTCGCAGACAGAGTTAGTTTACCACAGTCAGTGACCAGTGCAGTTGCTAGTTAACTTTTATTTAATATAATATATCCGTTCACTTCTCTCTGCTATATCCGTTCTCTGCCTGAAAAAAAAAACGATACACAGCACAGTCAGTCACACAGTGTGACTCAGTCTGTGTGCACTCAGCTCAGCCCAGTGTGCTGCACAGTCATCAATGTATAAATTAAAAGCTTATAATTAATTGTGGGGGAGACTGGGGAGCACTGCAGGTTGTTAGCAGGAGCCAGGAGTACAATTATATTAATTAACAGTGCACACTTTTGCTGCAGGAGTGGTGACCAGTGCCTGACCACCAGTATAGTATTGTTGTATACTACTAATATCTCTTTAAATATCAACCAGTCTATATTAGCAGCAGACACAGTACAGTGCGGTAGTTCACGGCTGTGGCTACCTCTGTGTCGGCACACGGCAGGCAGTCCGTCCGACCAGAATTGTATTATTTATTATTATATACCTACCACCTAACCGTGGTTTTTTTTTCATTCTTTATACCGTCATAGTGTCATCCTAATTGTTACGAGTATACTACTATCTCTTTATCAACCAGTGTACAGTGCGGTAGTTCACGGCTGTGGCTACCTCTGTGTCGGCACACGGCAGGCAGTCCGTCCGACCAGAATTGTATTATTTATTATTATATACCTACCACCTAACCGTGGTTTTTTTTTCATTCTTTATACCGTCATAGTGTCATCCTAATTGTTACGAGTATACTACTATCTCTTTATCAACCAGTGTACAGTGCGGTAGTTCACGGCTGTGGCTACCTCTGTGTCGGCACACGGCAGGCAGTCCGTCCGACCAGAATTGTATTATTTATTATTATATACCTACCACCTAACCGTGGTTTTTTTTTCATTCTTTATACCGTCATAGTGTCATCCTAATTGTTACGAGTATACTACTATCTCTTTATCAACCAGTGTACAGTGCGGTAGTTCACGGCTGTGGCTACCTCTGTGTCGGCACACGGCAGGCAGTCCGTCCGACCAGAATTGTATTATTTATTATTATATACCTACCACCTAACCGTGGTTTTTTTTTCATTCTTTATACCGTCATAGTGTCATCCTAATTGTTACGAGTATACTACTATCTCTTTATCAACCAGTGTACAGTGCGGTAGTTCACGGCTGTGGCTACCTCTGTGTCGGCAGTCGGCAGGCAGTCCGTCCATCCATAATTGTATTATTATTATAATATATACCACCTAACCGTGGTTTTTTTTTCATTCTTTATACCGTCATAGTGTCATACTAGTTGTTACGAGTATACTACTATCTCTTTATCAACCAGTGTACAGTGCGGTAGTTCACGGCTGTGGCTACCTCTGTGTCGGCAGTCGGCAGGCAGTCCGTCCATCCATAATTGTATTATAATATATACCACCTAACCGTGGTTTTTTTTTCATTCTTTATACCGTCATAGTCAGTCATACTAGTTGTTACGAGTATACTACTATCTCTTTATCAACCAGTGTACAGTGCGGTAGTTCACGGCTGTGGCTACCTCTGTGTCGGAACTCGGCAGGCAGTCCGTCCATCCATAATTGTATTATAATATATACCACCTAACCGTGGTTTTTTTTTTGTTCTTTATACCGTCGTCATACTAGTTGTTACGAGTATACTACTATCTCTTTATCAACCAGTGTACAGTGCGGTAGTTCACGGCTGTGGCTACCTCTGTGTCGGCACTCGGCAGGCAGTCCGTCCAACCATAATTGTATTATATACCACCTAACCGTGGTTTTTTTTTCATTCTTTATACCGTCGTCATACTAGTTGTTACGAGTATACTACTATCTCTTTATCAACCAGTGTACAGTGCGGTAGTTCACGGCTGTGGCTACCTCTGTGTCGGCACTCGGCAGGCAGTCCGTCCAACCATAATTGTATTATATACCACCTAACCGTGGTTTTTTTTTCATTCTTTATACCGTCGTCATACTAGTTGTTACGAGTATACTACTATCTCTTTATCAACCAGTGTACAGTGCGGTAGTTCACGGCTGTGGCTACCTCTGTGTCGGCACTCGGCAGCCCGTCCATAATTGTATATACCAGTGACCTAACCGTGGTTTTTTTTTCTTTCTTTATACATACATACTAGTTACGAGTATACTATCTCTTTATCAACCAGTCTATATATTAGCAGCAGACACAGTACAGTGCGGTAGTTCACGGCTGTGGCTACCTCTGTGTCGGCACTCGGCAGCCCGTCCATAATTGTATATACCACCTAACCGTGGTTTTTTTTTTCTTTCTTTATACATACATACTGCAGTGCCACTCCTAGATGGGCCCGGTGTTTGTGTCGGCCACTAGGGTCGCTAATCTTACTCACACAGTCAGCTACCTCATTGCGCCTCTTTTTTTCTTTGCGTCATGTGCTGTTTGGGGAGGGTTTTTTGGAAGGGCCATCCTGCGTGACACTGCAGTGCCACTCCTAGATGGGCCCGGTGTTTGTGTCGGCCACTAGGGTCGCTAATCTTACTCACACAGCTACCTCATTGCGCCTCTTTTTTTCTTTGCGTCATGTGCTGTTTGGGGAGGGTTTTTTGGAAGGGACATCCTGCGTGACACTGCAGTGCCACTCCTAGATGGGCCCGGTGTTTGTGTCGGCCACTAGGGTCGCTTATCTTACTCACACAGCGACCTCGGTGCAAATTTTAGGACTAAAAATAATATTGTGAGGTGTGAGGTATTCAGAATAGACTGAAAATGAGTGTAAATTATGGTTTTTGAGGTTAATAATACTTTGGGATCAAAATGACCCCCAAATTCTATGATTTAAGCTGTTTTTTAGTGTTTTTGGAAAAAAACACCCGAATCCAAAACACACCCGAATCCGACAAAAAAAATTCGGTGAGGTTTTGCCAAAACGCGTTCGAACCCAAAACACGGCCGCGGAACCGAACCCAAAACCAAAACACAAAACCCGAAAAATTTCAGGCGCTCATCTCTAGTCAAAACACACTAACTGGTCCCATGCTGTTGTTGAACTAAAGGCCTATACACACGATGAGATTCGGTCTATGCTAATAGGTTTAAAAAGGTTACATAAAAGCTACTTTATGTATTTATTCATTAAAGTTTTTAAGTTGTATTTTACAACCATACAATGATATGATATATAATGTATCGTATAATCATTACATAATGTTGATGGCATTGAATTGTCTCTGCCTTGACTAGTGGCAGCAGCTTCAGCACTAGGTGGAAGTGGATCTTGATCTTTCCCTATTTTACCCTCCACCTTTTTGTTCTCCATTTTTTAATGTGTGGAATTATATGCCAGTAATATATCTGGAATTAGACGGTGGTAATGTCTGGAATTAGATACCACTAGATAGATACCAGATATCACTGTGACTGGAATGATGACATATGCACAGTGACAGGACACTACCACAGCACCCTACAGCAGCCATATGCGGCACAAGACACTGGAGTATTAGTAATGTACTGTAGTATACTGAGCACCACAAGACAATGAGCAGTGATACGGAGCACTGATGAGATTACTAGAACTGACACTGAGCAGCCAGATGCAGCACTGGACTATTAGTAATGTTCTGTAGTATACTGAGCACCACAATGCAGCACAAGACAATGAGCAGTGATACTGAGCACTGATGAGGATACTAGAACTGACACTGAGCAGCAAGATGCAGCACTGGACTATTAGTAATGTACTCTAGTATACTGAGCACCACATTGCAGCACAAGACAATGAGCAGTGATACTGAGCACTGATGAGGATACTACTGAGAACTGACACTGAGCAGGAGAGACACACTACAATTTCATCTTGCGCCTCTTTTTTTATTTATCTTTGCATCATGTGCTGTTTGGGGCTATTTTTTTAAGTGCCATCCTGTCTGACACTGCAGTGCCACTCCTAGATGGGCCAGGTGTTTGTGCTGCCCACTTGGGTCGCTTAGCTTAGTCATCCAGGGACCTTGGTGCAAATTTTAGGACTAAAAATAATATTGGGAGGTGTGAGGTGTTCAGAATAGACTGGAAAGGAGTAGAAATTATGGTTATTGAGCTTAATACTATAGGATCAAAATTACCCCCAAATTCTATGATTTTAGCTGTTTGAGGTTTTAAAAAAAAATCACCCGAATACAAAACCCGAAAGGGTGGTTTTGCCAAAACGCGTCCGTATCCAAAACACAACTGCGGATCCGAAACCAAAACCAAAACATGAAACACGAAAAATGCCCGCTGCACATCTCTAGTTAGGGGAGAAGCATGTAGCCTTGTAGACTATGCACAGCTATATCTAGAAAAATATACGATCTAATCTTTAACCAACCAATGCAAGAAAGTATTTAATGTGAAAATACGAAACACTAGACTAATTGGAGGTGCGCCCTAAAGCAAATTACAATGTTAGGATTAGGGGGTTCGGAAAGACCTCTAGTGTAAACACTACTATATACATTTTAAGATAGGAAGGTACAAATTACATATTCACATTGCATCTATGGGCTGGATTCAAATGTCCCTTTCCTCCCTCAATCGTGCCCGTCAGCAGCTATTCTAATGTTGCTGCCAACGGGTGCGACATGTTTATTTCAGCTAGCTACCCCCAGGGGAAACAAGCTGAAATGTGTGCAAAGAGACCCATTTGGGCAACCAAACGGTGTCTTTTCATGATCGCGCCCATTACTTTATTCAGGTTTAGGTGCTTTGTGCACCTAAACCAGAGTGTAATGGGCGCAATAATTGAGGGCATTTGAATTTCCCTTATATGTGTGTGTGTGTGATATACACACAGACACACATACTGTATTTCTTTATATAATGGACACCTCAGTTTCTATTCATTCATGTCCTGCCCCCTACTCTGTCAGACCCCTTCCCCTCTACTTTTCTGACCCCAAACGCCACTCATTCTTGTTGAGTGCTGGTGGGCCCATTCAGAATTTTGCTATGGGGCCCACAAAGGTCTAGTTACGCCACTGGGCAGGGTTGTAGAGGAGGCGGTGCAAGGCATCCTGGGAACAGTCAAAGCTTTAGCCTGTTGGTGCCTTGGATCAAGATCCAACTCTACACCCCGATGTTAGTGTAGTGCCTTTTGGGGTTAAGGTTTTACAGAAAGTTACAGGTTTTTTTAATTTAGTAAAATATGCCCCATTTTAAAGATAGGGCATTTACATTTGTTGCACCTGTGCAGTACATAGCAGCCTGCAGGGCATGTACAGTGGCTTCATTTGGGTGCACATACATTGCCGGCTCCTGGTCGCAAACTGAAATTATTGTGTGTAAGTGGAATTAGCGGTGTTTATGTCATACAGGGGGTGGGGGAGGTTTGTGATTGGTGGGGGGCACGCTGTGTGATTATTATCCTGCATCTATACATACATGCGCTAACACCTGGACATACACTGATGTACCCACACCTAATATCCATACATACACGCCCTGACACCTGGACATACACCAACATTCCCACACCTGCATCTATACATACACATGCTGACACCTGGACATACACCAACATACAAGCACCTGCATCTATATATACACGCGCTGACAAATGGACATACACCGACGTACCCACACTTGCATCTATACATACATGCACTGACATCTGGACATACAAGCACCTGCATCTATACATACACGCGCTGACACCTGAACCTACACTGACCTTCCCACACCTGCATCTATACATACACATTCTGACACCTGGACATACACAGACGTACCCACACCTGCATCTATACATACACGCGTTGACACCTGGACGTACACTGACGTACACACACCTACATCTATATATGCATGGATGCAAATGTGGGTACGTCTGTATACGTCCAGGTGTTAGCATGTGTATGTATAGATGTTAGGTGTGGGTACATCAGTGTATGTCCAGGTGTCAGCACATGTATGTATAGATTCACATGTGGGTAAGCCGGTGTACGTCCACGTGTCAGCATGTGTAGGTATAGATGCAGGTGTGGGTACGTTGGTGTACGTTTAGGGGTCAGCGTGTTTATCTATAGATGTTGGTGTGTGTATGTCAGTGTACGTACAGATATAGGTGTGTGTATGTATGTATGTATGTATGTATGTATGTATATAGGAAGGTGTGATACATACATATAACACATACATGATAGATACATACATATATCACACACACGATAGATAGATAGATAGATAGATAGAACACATACATACAAGATAGATACATACATACATACATGATAGATACATATATATACACACACATACGATAGATAGATAGATAGATACATACATACATATATATTTATATATATATCACAAACATATATGATTCATACATATATCACACACACATACATGATACATACATGAGAAAGACCTGGGATGGTGATGAGGCCAGGGCCCCCTGCTGATGTTGCGTTGAGGAAGGCAGTGTTCCAGGGCGGATGCCAGTCGGGGAGAGCGCCGCGCAGCCCGGGAAAAATACTGCTGAGGAGCTACATCTGGAAGAGCCCCTGGGAGGGAGAGTGCCACATGCCCCATCCTGCGTGGCAGACTCTGCAGGCCTGCACATGGGAAAGGAGGTCTCTGGCCACACATACTCACCCTTCTGCTGAAGCCCCGCTGCTGTCCCCATCAGCGCTCTCCAGCGGGGAGCGGGGCCAGGATGAACCTCAACCTGTGAGAACTATCTTCATGATCAAGAGATCTCATATGCAAGATAAGTATGTGTTGGGATAGGGCTGGGGAGGGCGGCTGCTCGGGCACACCCCCGTCAAGTTAAGGAGATTTAACTGAGGAAGCACAAGGGAACTCTCGTCTGGGGACAACAACTGCAGGGAGACCACATCTTTTCAGATGAACATGGGAGGGCGGAAGGCTGCCTAATACTGAAGCACCCTCAGACATTAAACCATATGCAACAACTATTGCAAGCATTCCTGGGGGAAGGTCTGCAGCAGACGGATTTGCATACGGTGATGTCATCCAAGCAGTGGGCCAAAGTTGGCTGGAACCCTCATCTGTATATGAAAAGAGAAAAGGGGCATGCAGGGCATGGCGGCCTTTTGCGGCGCTTGTATAACCCCAAGTTTGCATTAAACACCCCCACCCTCCTTCGGTGTGGGGCTCATGTTGGCCATGCCCAAGCCCCTGAAGCATTCAAGCTGATTTCTTGCAGCAGCTGGGCACTGTAACAGCTTCAGAGCTGCTCTACAAGACAAGTAAAAGGGTGTGGGCCCTGCAGCACCACCTGTAGTTTGCATACACACATATATAGGACAGCATCTCTTATATGCCCCAGGGTCAATAAAATAGTATCCTTGTCTAGGCTATCCATCCCCTCAGATAAGGTATTTGTCCATGCCGCTACAGCACTACACACCCAGGCCGACGCAATTGCCGGTCTGAGTAAGGTACCTGAATGTGTATAAATGGACTTCAGGGTAATCTCCTGTTTGCGGTCAGCACACTCTTTGAAGGTAGCCGTATCCTGGGACGGGAGGGCTACCTTCTTGGATAAGCGTGTTAATGCTTTGTCCACCCTAGGGGAGCATTCCCATCGTAACCTATCCGTTGATGGGAAAGGATACGCCATAAGAATCCTTTTGGAAATCTGCAGTCTTTTATCTGGAGATTCCCAAGCTTTTTCACATAACTCGTTCAGCTCGTGTGAGGGGGGAAAGGTTACCTCAGGCTTCTTTCCCTTGTACATATGTACCCTCTTGTCAGCGACAGGGGGTTCCTCTGTGATGTGCAAAACATCTTTTATTGCCATAATCATAAATCGAATGGATTTTGCCAATTTTGGCTGTAACTTTGCATCATCGTAATCGACACTGGAGTCAGAATCCGTGTCGGTATCTGTGTCAACAATCTGGATAGTGGGCGCTTATGAGACCCTGACAGTCCCTGCAACATAGGATCAGGCATGGGTTGAAACCCTGACTGTCCCAAAGCTTCTGCCTTGTCTAATCTTTTGTGCAATGAGTTTACACTAGCATTTAAAACATTCCACATATCCATCCAATCAGCTGTCTGGCTATCAGAGGATGATCTCTGCTCCTGCGATCTTGAAGAGGATGCAGACCTCTTCTCTCTTCTCCTTCCTCTACCTGCAAAGAAAGGGGAATCTTAACTTCTTGCATATCTATTGGGCCGAAATGACTGCATCAGATAATGATGCGTCTTCATCCGTTGGGAGGGAACATAGGGCAAGAAGGTTGACTTACCTGCGGGAGCTGCCGAGATCAAATTAACTAGGCAGTCACCAAACAAGGCTTCACCTTCATAGGGAAGAGACTCCCTTTCTTCTTGGAGTCAGCATCAGAATTCTCTTGGTGAATCCACAATGCCCTCCTATCCGACACTGCCATGAAATTGGCCCGTGAACTCAAGAGTCCTATACCCCTTGCAGTCTCACGTAAGTATGCTGCAGTGTCCTTGATATGATACAACGTAAGGAGTATCCCATCTCTCCAGGGTATCTATATCGGATGACAAGGTATTCGACCAATTCTTGAATACTACTACTCACCCATGCACATGTAATGGCAGGTCTAAGTAATGTACCCGTGGTTACATAACTAGAAATAATGTAGCTTCCTGCATACGATCCGCTGGATTTGTGACAGGGCCCCGTGCAGAACAGGGGGTGACTCCCACTTTATTCTGTCCGCGGCGGGAAATGAATAAACAACCAGAATCCTTTTGGGGATTTGAAACCATCTTGTCGAGCTGGCCCAGACTTTCTCAAACAGAGATGGAGGAACGTTACATCAGCTTTCATTATATATCTATATATACATACATATAGACCCCTTTGTCAGGAACAGCAGGGTCTTCAGTGATTTTAATATGTCCTTAATATCCACAATCATGTACTGAATGCTCCTTGCCAATATTGGATCTAATCAGGAAACATTATGGTCGACATAAGTATCAGTATCCGTGTCAGTATCAGTGTGTAGTAACTGGGCAAAATAACATTTTTGCGACCCAGCGGGGCCTGAGGGAAAAGAAACATAGCCATGAATATCACATCTATTCTCTACGTCTGTGTCTGGGACACAGATTTATCCAACCTTACTCTGATATTACTGAAACATTTACCAAGTCAGTTATTGGTGGTGCCAACAGGGCCACCATCATATGTCTGCATTCCTAATATAGTTTCCTCTTGGGAAAAACATTCAGCCACCGACATGTTGACACACATATACCAAGTACCCACAGACACACCGGCTTATGGGGGACAGACCGTCAGTAAATCTGTCAGAGGGACACAGAGGATTTTTCAGCTCACAATCCAGCGCCAAAAGTACACAGTCTGGGAAATAATAAACTCTATAGTGATAGACTTGTAATGCTCTAAAGATGTTCTGGTGAGGTGAGGAAGAAGCCCCGCCGCTGTAATGGCGCGTATCTGTCCCGCTCAGAAATAATTAATTACGCTAGTGGGGTAAGGACAGTGCCCAGGCACTAATGTCCACTTTTTCCAGCCTTTTGTGAGGAATTTATGCTGCCCAGGGTGCCCCCCCCCCCCCCCCTGTGCCCTGCACCCTGCAGTGCCTGTGTTTGTGTGTGAGCATGGCGCGCAGCGTTCCGCTCGCTGCTCGGTACCTCAGAATGCCGTCACTGAAGAAGAAGTCTCTGTTCTTCTGCTACTCACCTGTCTTCTGGCTCTGTAAGGGGGTGACGGCAGGCTTCGGGAGTGTGCATCTAGGCGTACCCAGCGATCAGCACCCTCAGGAGCTAATGGTGTCCTGTCAGCCTGAAGCAGAGCCATTGAACTCACTAGAAGTTGGTCATACTTCTCTCCCCTAAGTCCCACGAAGCAGGGAGACTGTTGCCAGCAGCCTCCCTGAAAATAAAAAAAACTAACAAGTCTTTTCAGAGAAACTCAGTAGAGCTCCCCTGTAGTGCATCCAGTATCACTGCGCACAATACTAAAACTGGAGTCTGGAGGAGGGGCATAGAGGGAGGAGACAGTTCACACCCTTTGAAAGTCTTAAAGTGCCCATGTCTCCTGCGGATCCCGTCTATACCCCATGGTTCTTAATGTGACCCCAGCATCCTCTAGGACGTATGAGAAAACAAATAACGCACACACGAGGAGGAGAGAACTAAGGAAGCTATAAGGAGAAGAGGGGAGGGAGGGGGGGTTGAAAGGTAAGGTAGTAAAGGCATATTGGATAAACTACAACCTTATAGATATTCATTAATGTACCAGTAG
This sequence comes from Pseudophryne corroboree, assembly GCF_028390025.1. NCBI lineage: Eukaryota > Metazoa > Chordata > Amphibia > Anura > Myobatrachidae > Pseudophryne > Pseudophryne corroboree. The sequence continues at coordinate 53,277 of NW_026969117.1, forward strand.
TTAGAAGTAGAAGAGCTCTAACAGAAACCACAAAGCTTATCTAAAGCCACACCACACTGGATATGCCCAATCTCATTTGATTTTTGAAGCAAAGCAGTATTGGACTTTGTTAATACATGGATGGGAGACTGCTTGGTAGTATCAGATTCTTTAGGTGTTTTTAAACTACCAACACCATTTTCTTGGTACATTTAATTTTTACATGTATTCTTTTATGTACCAGAAGTTAGAAGTAGAAGAGCTGTAACAGAAACCACCAGCTCATCTACAGCCACAGCACACTGGATTTGCCCAATCTCTCCTGATCATGGAAGCTGAGCAGTGTTGGTCCTGGTTTTAGTACTTGGATGGGAGACCACAAGGAAATACCAGGAGCTGTGTGTATTTTTTCAATACTAACTAGAGATGAGCGCCTGAAATTTTTCGGGTTTTGTGTTTTGGTTTTGGGTTCGGTTCCGCGGCCGTGTTTTGGGTTCGAACGCGTTTTGGCAAAACCTCACCGAATTTTTTTTGTCGGATTCGGGTGTGTTTTGGATTCGGGTGTTTTTTTCAAAAAACACTAAAAAACAGCTTAAATCATAGAATTTGGGGGTCATTTTGATCCCAAAGTATTATTAACCTCAAAAACCATAATTTACACTCATTTTCAGTCTATTCTGAATACCTCACACCTCACAATATTATTTTTAGTCCTAAAATTTGCACCGAGGTCGCTGTGTGAGTAAGATAAGCGACCCTAGTGGCCGACACAAACACCGGGCCCATCTAGGAGTGGCACTGCAGTGTCACGCAGGATGTCCCTTCCAAAAAACCCTCCCCAAACAGCACATGACGCAAAGAAAAAAAGAGGCGCAATGAGGTAGCTGTGTGAGTAAGATTAGCGACCCTAGTGGCCGACACAAACACCGGGCCCATCTAGGAGTGGCACTGCAGTGTCACGCAGGATGTCCCTTCCAAAAAACCCTCCCCAAACAGCACATGACGCAAAGAAAAAATGAGGCGCAATGAGGTAGCTGTGTGAGTAAGATTAGCGACCCTAGTGCAGAAGAAGACACAAACACCGGGCC